>NW_027277158.1:0-15000 GCF_030028105.1 Mobula birostris
ACCTTCCCTGTCCGTGTCCCTGTCTGAGTGTCGTTAATGTACCTGTCTCGACCCCCTTCCCCCGGCAGCTCCTTCCACAGACGGACCACCGTATCCCTCTAAACCTCTCCTGTCCGTGTCCCTGTCCACAGACGGACCACCGTATCCCTCTAAACCTCTTCTATCCGTGTCCCTGTCCACAGACGGACACCGTATCCCTCTAAACCTCTCCTGTCCGTGTCCCTGTCCACAGACGGACCACCGTATCCCTCTAAACCTCTCCTGTCCGTGTCCCTGTCCACAGACGGACCACCGTATCCCTCTAAACCTCTCCTGTCCGTGTCCCTGTCCACAGACGGACCAGCGTGTCCCTCTAAACCTTCCCTATCTGTGTCCCTGTCCGAGCGTCATTAATGTACCTGCCTCGACCCCCCTTCCCCCGGCAGCTCCTTCTACAGACGGACCACCGTATCCCTCTGAACCTCTCCTATCCGTGTCCCTGTCCACAGACGGACCACCGTATCCCTCTAAACCTTCCCTGTCCGTGTCCCTGTCCACAGACGGACCACCGTATCCCTCTAAACCTCTCCTATCCGTGTCCCTGTGCACAGACGGACCACCGTATCCCTCTAAACCTCTCCTGTCCGTGTCCCTCTCCACAGACGGACCACCGTATCCCTCTAAACCTCTCCTATCCGTGTCCCTGTCCACAGACGGACCACTGTATCCCTCTAAACCTTCCCTGTCCGTGTCCCTGTCCACAGACGGACCACCGTATCCCTCTAAACCTACCCTGTCCGTGTCCCTGTCCACAGACGGACCAGCGTGTCCCTCTAAACCTTCCCTATCTGTGTCCCTGTCCACAGACGGACCACCGTATCCCTCTAAACCTTCCCTGTCCGTGTCCCTGTCCACAGACGGACCACCGTATCCCTCTAAACCTCTCCTATCCGTGTCCCTGTCCACAGACGGACCACCGTATCCCTCTAAACCTCTCCTATCCGTGTCCCTGTCCACAGACGGACCACCGTATCCCTCTAAACCTTTCCTATCTGTGTCCCTGTCCGAGCGTCATTAATGTACCTGCCTCGACCCCCTTACTCCCGGCAGCCCCTTCCACAGACGGACCACTCCCTCTGGGTGAAAGAGTCGCCCCTCAGGTCCCTATTAAATCTCTATCCCCCCTCTTACCTTAATCCTGAGCCCTCTGGTTCTCGATTCCCCGACCCTGGGGGAAAAGTCTGTGCACGTTCACCCTATCTCTGCCCCTCGTGGTTTTACACACCTCTGTAAGGTCACCCCCACGCGCCAAGGAATAAAGTCCCGACCTGCCCGACCCCTCTCCGTAACTCAGTCCCTCGAGTCCCAGCGACATCCTCGTAAATCTCCCTCCGCTCTCCCTCCAGCTCAGCGGCATCTTGCCCACAGCGGGGGCGACCGAAACCGAACACCGTACTCCCAGCGGGGCTGTGACATTTGACGCCCTCGCTAAACAGGAACTTGCCAGCCTCCGCAATGTTGACCTCCTCAGCCGTCTGTGGCAACAATTCCACAGATTAACCCGCCGTCCGTCCAAAGAAATTCCTCCTCGTCTCCGATCTAAAGGAACATCCCTCTCGTCCTACACGCCCCCACTACAGGAAACATCCTCTCCACATCCACTCTATCTGTGTCCACTGTCCGAGACTCCCCCACTACAGGAAACATCCTCTCCACATCCACACTATCTGTGTCCTCTGGTCCGAGACTCCCCCACTACAGGAAACATCCTCTCCACATCCACTCTATCTGTGTCCTCTGGTCCCAGACTTCCCACTATAGGAAACATCCTCTCCACATCCACTCTATCTGTGTCCTCTGGTCCTAGACTCCCCCACTATAGGAAACATCCTCTCCACATCCACTCTATCTGTGTCCTCTGGTCCTAGACTCCCCCACTATAGGAAACATCCTCTCCACATCCACTCTATCTGTGTCCTCTGGTCCCAGACTTCCCACTATAGGAAACATCCTCTCCACATCCACTCTATCTGTGTCCTCTGGTCCTAGACTCCCCCACTATAGGAAACATCCTCTCCACATCCACTCTATCTGTGTCCTCTGGTCCTAGACTCCCCCACTACAGGAAACATCCTCTCCACATCCACTCTATCTGTGTCCTCTGGTCCGAGACTCCCCCACTACAGGAAACATCCTCTCCACATCCACTCTATCTGTGTCCTCTGGTCCGAGACTCCCCCCACTACAGGAAACATCCTCTCCACATCCACTCTATCTGTGTCCTCTGGTCCTAGACTCCCCCACTACAGGAAACATCCTCTCCACATCCACTCTATCTGTGTCCTCTGGTCCTAGACTCCCTCACTACAGGAAACATCCTCTCCACATCCACTCTATCTGTGTCCTCTGGTCCTAGACTCCCCCAGTACAGGAAACATCCTCTCCACATCCACTCTATCTGTGCCCTCTGGTCCTAGACTCCCCCACTACAGGAAACATCCTCTCCACATCCACTCTATCTGTGTCCTCTGGTTCTAGACTCCCCCACTACAGGAAACATCCTCTCCACATCCACTCTATCTGTGTCCTCTGGTCCTAGACTCCCCCACTATAGGAAACACCTTCTGCATATCCACTCTATCTTTACCTTTCGATATTCGATAGGTTGCAATGAGATCCCTCCCTCGTTCTCCTAAACTCTAACGAGTCCAGGCCCAGAGGCATCGAACAGTCCTCATACGTTAACCCTTTCATTGCCGGGATCGTTCTCGTGACCCTCTCCAACGCCAGTGCTTCCTTCCTCAGAGACGGTGGGGGGGGGGCCCCACAATTTCCCGCGATACGGTTTGGACACCCGCCCTCCCCAACCCCGTATCCTGGGAGATTTTCCGCCCCCCTGGAAGCCGCCCAGGGCAGAATCCACGCGGCGAACGAAACAGGGGAGCCCTGGGGACGTTCAGAAAGAGCTCCTCCTCCGAGCCGGTCCCAGCTGCCCCCCTCTTCGTCCTCCTCCCCAGGTCCTGAACCTGCGGAAGACGCTGAAGACGACGGCCGGCTCGGCGGCCCAGGAGACAGAGCAGCACCTGATGGAGTCGCGGGACCCTCCGCCCCCCGAGGACCTCCGCCAGACGGGCAAGAAGGCCTCCAAGGTGAAAGGGTGGGTGTCTCCTCCTCCCGAAACAGGCCAATCCAGCGCCCCGTTCCCGTGGCAACGAGGCCCGAAACAAGCTAACTCCTTTTCCCGGGCCCAAAACAGGCCAACTCCCGTTCCCGTGGCAACGGTGCCCGAAACAGGCTAACTCCTGTTCCCGTAGCAATGAAGCCCAAAACAGGCCAACTCCCATTCCCGTGGCAACGAGGCCCAAAACAGGCCAACTCCTGTTTCCGTGGCAATGGGGCCCAAAGCAGGCCAACTCCCGTTCCCGTGGCAACGGGGGAAACAGACCAACTCCCGTTCCCGTGGCAACGAGGCCCAAAACAGGCCAACTCCCGTTCCCGTGGCAACGGGGCCCGAAACAGGCTAACTCCTGTTCCCATGGCAATGAAGCCCAAAACAGGCCAACTCCTGTTCCCGTGGTAACGGGGCCCGAAGCAGACCAACTCCTGGACAGGTTGACATGGGCGTCCTCAGTGGGCCTGCCCCTGTCGCCCACGTAATGGGGCCCTGTGGCCCTCGTGGTAACGACAGCCTGAGAGGCCTCTGCGAGGCCTGAAACTCCTGTTTCCACGGCAACAGGGTTGGTGGGGTTGGGGGGGGGGGGCGGAATGGGACGGCAACAAGCCGCTCCCTGTTCCCATGGAGACGGGCCCAGTGAAGCCCCTGTTGCCGTGGTCACCGACCTGTGCCCAGCTGGTAGGCTGTTTCCTGTTCCCCACGGCAACAAGCCAGCACGGTCAGAACAAGCCGGCGACCGTTTCCAGGGTGACAAGACTGAAGCGGCTGCAACCCGCCTCCCGTTCCCATGGCAACGGGCCCAAACGTCTCAAGAACAGCAGGATCCCATCAACGGGGGGGGGGGGCGGGGGAGGGTGGAAGAGCCCCGGGAGTGGTGGGGGGAGGTAGGGAGGGAGGGAGCGGGTAGGACAGGATCCCATGATGGGGGAAGCGAGAGCCTCAGGTGGGGAGGGATGGAGGAGGGAAGAGAACAGGGGCGAGGAGAGAGGGAGAGGGGGACCAGGCACAGCATGATCCCATGACAGGGGAGTGCGAGCCTCAGGAGGGGTGGGGGGAGAGGAGGGACCCTCCACCACTCTTTCAGTACCTGACGCCTCTCTCTCCGTTCAGGCTTCGAGGCAGTGGGAAGATCTGGTCCAAGTCCAACTAGACGCCTGAGGAAAACCTCGGTCCTAGTCACCCCACTCCCCCGCCCTTTTCCCCATTACCCTCCCTCTTCCTCCTCCCTCCCTCCCTCCGTAACCCTCTGACCCCCCCCCGCCCCCAAGCCGAGGTCGACGACGTCCCAGCGACCAGGCGTGACGCCTGGAGCCCAGTCGCTTCGCTGCATCGGGCCGCTGGAGGGGGGAGACCAGACAGGATGAGGTGGAGCGTTGACGCACAGTCCCCTCCCGCACAGACACTCCGCGCCGTCCCGGTCCCGGCTCCCAGCAATTAAAGTGCGCTCTTTGCTTTGTTGCATCCTGGCCGTCCCCCTCGTTATTTTGAGAGAGATCACGTCTGTCTTGAGTGTGTGTGTGCAGTGCGCCGGAGGGGCAGACCTCAACTGCCCTCCCTGTCCCGGGACCCCCTCGGCGCCCACAGGCGGCGAAGTTGTGGTGACTGCCCCCAGAACATCTCCCACCAGCAATAAAACTCTCCTCGGGCTTCCAGCCGAGTTCAACTGACACGCCGGGGCACGTCGACACCGGTGGTATTTATACCCCCAACGTCTCCCCCGAATGCTTGCTCCTCATCCAGTCAGTTTCCCGCCCTCCTGCGTGATTTATTTATTTATTTATTTTTTCTGTGCTCTCTGGTCCCGCCCGTAACGTGGACTGCGTTGCTCTCTGCCAGAGACGCGGCCTGGACCCGCGGAGTTCCGGCGTTTTTCCTCCACCCCTCCGGTCAAATTCCAGTTCTCGCTGGGAGCGCCGTGGCTGAAATTCCTCGCCCTCAGGTTTCATTCCAACCGCCTCCTTCTCCAGGCGGGTCCCGGGGCGGTGGGGGGGGGGGGGGGGGAGAAAAAAAAGAGTCATCAGCGTGGCGCGGTAGTTTTGTGACGTCGAAGCGCGGGTATGAACTCATTTCAGGGAGGTCTCAACCTCATAGCAGTCCGAGTCGATGAATTTGTTAATCTCGCAAGACATCAGATTCACAAGTGTTTTGTGAGACGGCTGGCTTCTGAATTCTGTCTTAATGCACCACGTTCACAATAGCTGCTGTCTTGCCTGATGAGCAGACATAGTTTCTTTCTGTTTGCTGTTTCTGAACCAGGAAACATTTTCCTGAATAGCTTCCACGCCTGGAATGGCAGGTTGTGCTCAACGGTGAAGTTTACCTCAGCTCTAGTGACCTTCTCTGTCAGACTTTGGTTCCCTGCTGAAAAGAACTGTGAAATACTCGAGCGGCCTTCCCTGCGCTGAGCCTCCCTAACATCTTGTGGCCCCTAAAGAAATAAAAGCATAAGGTGTATCCTTATTAAATTGTACGCCCGCTTACGTCCATTCGGACAACGTCCGATGGCATATACGTCCATAGTCAATCAGTCAGTCAGTCTCTCTCTCTCTCTCCCTCACTCACAGGCACACAGTCTCTCTCTCTCTCTCTCTCCCCCTCTCTCTCTCTCTCCCCTCTCTCTCTCTCTCCCCCTCTCTCTCTCCCTCTCTCTCTCTCAGACTCGCTCTCTCTCACACACTCTCTCTCTCTCCCCTCTCTGTCTCTCTCTCTCTCTCTCTCTCTCTCTCTCTCTCTCACTCACACCCTGCAATCGTGGGGATCAGAAACTTAACTTCTTCACACCGAAACGGGGGATTTTAAATGAGTGATTTAGAAGTTCTGTTCTATATCTTGAAGTTCAAGTTTATTGTCATCTGGCTGATCGACCACAAATGAAACCACCTCTGCCCGGACCACAGCGCAGCTGCAATTCATATATTAGTCGCACCACATAA
Organism: Mobula birostris; assembly: GCF_030028105.1. Lineage (NCBI taxonomy): Eukaryota > Metazoa > Chordata > Chondrichthyes > Myliobatiformes > Myliobatidae > Mobula > Mobula birostris. The sequence goes on from NW_027277158.1 coordinate 6,088, forward strand.
AACAATATATTACCATATTATTTAATACAGTGTAAATCAAAATGCATATAATGTACAGGTTAACAGTTCGCTGTCCTAATGACGAGACCTGGGTGGGGGCCGGGTATTTATTAAAATCGTTTTTTTCTCTTCTGAAAATGGCTGCACTTAAACCCAGCCCATTTTGCGCTTCGATGTACCTGTAATTACCGAATTCATCAAATTATAGGAAAGATGTTAACAAAATTGAGAGAGTACAGAGAAGATTTACTAGAATGTTGCCTGGGTTTCATCTCCTAAGTTACAGAGAAAGGTTGAACAAGTTGGGTCTTTATTCTCTGGAGCGTAGAAGGTTGAGGGGGAACTTGATAGAGGTGTTTAAAATTATGAGGGGGATAGATAGAGTTGATGTGGATAGGCTTTTTCCATTGAGAGTGGGGGAGATTCAAACAAGAGGACACGAGTTGAGAGTTAAAGGGACAAAAGTTTAGGGGTAACATGAGGGGGAACTTCTTTACTCAGAGGGTGGTAGCTGTGTGGAAGAGAAGTGATTGGGGCAGGTTCGATTTTTAAAGTTAAATTGGATAGATATATGGACAGGAGAGGAATGGAGGGTTATGGGCTGAGTGCAGGTCGGTGGGACTAGGTGAGAGTAAGCGTTCAGCACGGACTAGAAGGGCCGAGATGGCCTGTTTCCCTGCTGTAATTGTTATATGGTTATATACCTGTAAGTGGAAGAGTTTCAGGGGGGACAAAACAGCCCGAAGAATTTGCTTGCCTGCCAGCATCTTTTTAAAGATGTCTTAGCGGACGATTTTGGAATTTCGCTCCAATTTAAACCCCGCTGTTATCCCCTTTAAGACGCCAACGCGCTCTGGCTGTCTAGGACAGTCTCGCGTAGTCAGGTTGTCACCGCCAGCCTTGGGAATTTCTTCGCCAGCCTTTTGTACTTCATCACTGGCAGTTGTCCGGATCGTTTCAGTGTCATTACAGACGGCAGTAACTGGACTGATGGACTATGGAAGAGAGAGAGAGGTCGACTGCAAAGCCCGCCCACAGAGAAAACTGATAGGTTTTATCAGCACAAAGAATAGATTTATTCATTTTCTTTCTTTTTTTGTTCCCCCTCTCCCTCTCTAAAAAAAAAAAATCGATTTCCGGGATATTGTATATAATTTGCCGGCACTAGGGAGCCGCTATCGAGATGTGGGAGATTCCCGGAACTCCCGGGAGAGGTGGGATGTCTGGGGTGGGGCGGGGCGGGGGGAGACGACGGGGGTCTAAATACCACCGGACCAGACGTGGCCGGCCACCATCCCCGGTGAAGCTGGCGGAGTTTGGTCATCGGTGGAAGCAAAAAAAAACACGGTTTCCTGTACCCGTCTGGAAGCCCGAGAAAAGTTTATTCGTCACGGACGCCGGTAAAGCACCGGACCCTTTTTGCATCTCTGACGAGTTTTTCGGTAAAAACCCCCTCTGACGGGGCACCAAATAAAGACTGCGGGGGCGGATTATATCGTGCGTCATCTGACCGACGTTTCCGCAGACGTATCGGGTGGCGAGAGGCCGGGTAGCCCCTGCCCATCGCGGAATTCACATTCTCTAATTTGGGCGGATGAGTTCATCCCGCCGTTTCACTTCTCCAGGATCCTCACCCGGCTGGGAGTGACGGCTCCACAGAGAAGGCGGCGGTGGAGGTTTCGGCTGAGTAATCGCCCCTCGAGGAGATGACACCAGCTTCCCGGACACAGGTCGGGGCTGACCACTTCTCCAAAACCACACACAGAGTGAAACTTCCTCCACGCCGTCGCGTCGTACACTCCCGAGGTCAGGCACAGAGTGAAACTCATATCACACACACACTCGGGGTCAGACACAGAGTAAAACTCCCTCCACACCTTCCCATCACACACTCACCCCGGGGTCACCAACACAGAGTGAAACTCCCAACAAACACACACTCGGGGTCAGACACAGAGTGAAACTCCCTCCACACCGTCCCATCGCACACTCCCGGGGTCAGACACAGAGTGAATCTCCCTCCACACCGTCCCATCACACACTCCCGGGGTCAGACACAGAGTGAATCTCCCTCCACACCGTCCCATCACACACTCCCGGGGTCAGACACAGAGTGAATCTCCCTCCACACCGTCCCATCACACACTCCCGGGATCAGACACACAGAGTGAATCTCCCTCCACACCGTCCCATCACACACTCCCGGGGTCAGACACACAGAGTGAATCTCCCTCCACACCGTCCCATCACTGACACTCCCGGGGTCAGAGACAGAGTGAATCTCCCTCCGCACCGTCCCATCACACACTCCCGGGGTCAGACACAGAGTGAATCTCCCACCACACCGTCCCATCACTGACACTCCCGGGGTCAGACACAGAGTGAATCTCCCTCCACACCATCCCATCACACACTCCCGGGGTCAGACACACAGAGTGAATCTCCCTCCACACCGTCCCATCACACACTCCCGGGGTCAGACACAGAGTGAATCTCCCTCCACACTGTCCCATCACACACTCCCGGGGTCAGACACAGAGTGAATCTCCCTCCACACCGTCCCATCACACACTCCCGGGGTCAGACACAGAGTGAATCTCCCTCCATACCGTCCCATCACACACTCCCGGGATCAGACACAGAGTGAATCTCCCTCCACACCGTCCCATCACACACTCCCGGGGTCAGACACACAGAGTGAATCTCCCTCCACACCGTCCCATCACACACTCCCGGGGTCAGACACACAGAGTGAAGCTCCCTCCACACCGTCCCATCACACACTCCCGGGGTCAGACACAGAGTGAATCTCCCTCCACACCGTCCCATCACACACTCCCGGGGTCAGACACACAGAGTGAATCTCCCTCCGCACCGTCCCATCACACACTCCCGGGGTCAGACACAGAGTGAATCTCCCACCACACCGTCCCATCACTGACGCTCCCGGGGTCAGAGACAGAGTGAATTTCCCTCCACACCGTCCCATCACACACTCCCGGGGTCAGACACAGAGTGAATCTCCCTCCACACTGTCCCATCACACACTCCCGGGGTCAGACACAGAGTGAATCTCCCTCCACACCGTCCCATCACACACTCCCGGGGTCAGACACACAGAGTGAATCTCCCTCCACACCGTCCCATCACACACTCCCGGGGTCAGACACAGAGTGAATCTCCCACCACACCGTCCCATCACTGACACTCCCGGGGTCAGAGACAGAGTGAATTTCCCTCCACACCGTCCCATCACACACTCCCGGGGTCAGACACAGAGTGAATCTCCCTCCACACTGTCCCATCACACACTCCCGGGGTCAGACACAGAGTGAATCTCCCTCCACACCGTCCCATCACACACTCCCGGGGTCAGACACACAGAGTGAATCTCCCTCCACACCGTCCCATCACACACTCCCGGGGTCAGACACAGAGTGAATCTCCCTCCACACTGTCCCATCACACACTCCCGGGGTCAGACACAGAGTGAATCTCCCTCCACACCGTCCCATCACACACTCCCGGGATCAGACACAGAGTGAATCTCCCTCCACACCGTCCCATCACACACTCCCGGGGTCAGACACAGAGTGAATCTCCCTCCGCACCGTCCCATCACACACTCCCGGGGTCAGACACAGAGTGAATCTCCCTCCACACCGTCCCATCACACACTCCCGGGGTCAGACACACAGAGTGAATCTCCCTGCACACCGTCCCATCACACACTCCCGGGGTCAGACACACAGAGTGAATCTCCCTCCACACCGTCCCATCACACACTCCCGGGGTCAGATACAGAGTGAATCTCCCTCCACACCGTCCCATCACACACCCCAAGGCTCAGACACAGAGAGGAGCTGTGCTGACTGAGCTGGGAGAAATCGAAGGAAAACTACTGGATAAAGTTCGTGGAATACTTTGGAGGTGGCTCTAAAAGTCTCTTGGACAACCGAGTGAGTGACGGCGCTGGTGTGGAAACTCGGTGTGCAGTTTTACTGCCGGTTTGGGCTGGGTTTGTTGGCGGCTGCTAACTGCGTAGCTCCCAGCTGCGGCCGCTGGCAACTCGCCAGGAAGCCGGTTCGCTCCAAAACCGGAGGCAAACGCCGTCGTTCCCCCCCATTGACAGCGGGGTAACGTTCCTCCTCCATTGTTTTTCCTGATTTTCGTCCGGTGTTGGTGCCGAAGCATCTGGAAGGACGTTTCGGCCTCTCTCGGCCTGGGTCTCTGCAAGTCCGACGGAGCCTTTCCTGGCGTCGAGCCAGCGAGGAACTGTCGACTGCAAACTTTCCGGCCAGGTTATTCGACTCGTTCCAGGACTTCTAACCGGCACCGCTGTAGGATCTCGGACTGGAAAGAGCGCCAGCATGCCGGACCGGTCTCCAGGAGTCGCGGGCCTTCGGGGAGTTACGCAAGGGCGGCTGCCTCCCCCGGCCTCGGACACACGCCCTTTTTCGGTCGGTGAAGGTGGAACGTGGGGTGCAATGTATTTTGCGCCCTGGAATGACACTAGAAAAGTGTACGGAGGCAATGGAGGACCTTGTTGGGAAAGGTGGTATTCTGGCCACCGAGAAGGAGTTCGGAAAGGCGGTGTTTTATCTGGCGAATGAAGAGCTAGTGCACCGGGCCCGAAGCAGGGGAGTCACGGTAGACAACATCTTTTTACCTATGGAGCTGGTGACGGCCCCCACGCAACGTATCGTGCTTGGACATGTTAAGCCTTTCATTCCAAATGAGGACTTGCTTCCCCCACTGGCCCGTTTAGGCAAGTAAGGTCGGAGATCACTGCCATCCGACACAAATTTAAGAGACGCACCCTCCGCACCGTAAACTCTTTCCGGCGTCAGGTATTCATGCAGCTGGAAAGGGAGGACGATGTTGAGGGCCGGTTTACTGTCCGGCATGAGGGAGTGGATTATCAGGTGTACTGGAGCTCCGAGCGCCCGCGGTGCCATGCGTGCAGGGAGGTGGGGCACTTTCGGAGGGACTGTCCTGCCGCCCGGAACCCGAGGGAGCCCATTTCGGGCACCAGTGCCCCAGCTACCCTCTGCCCCTGATCCTACTCCTACGCCTGCATCTGACCCTGCCCCCGCCCGTGATCCTGCCCCAGCCCCTCACCCTGCCCCTGCCCCTGCCCCTACCCCTACGGTTGGGTCGGTCCCCTGCTCCTCTCCCTGTGGTTCGGGTGGGGGACGGGGGTGGAGTCTGTGCGGAGTAAGAAGGCAAAGGGAAATCCAAACACAGTAAGAAGCGGGCCTTTGAGGCCGCAGAGCTCACGCCCATTTCGCCTGAAGTGGAGCGTGGGGCTCGGGGAGGTGCGCAAGCAGACGGGGCGATGGAAACAGAGAGCGCCGCCCCATCGGTGAAGCCTGCACCTGTGTGCTCCTCCGGTGTGAAGAGGAGAAGGGAACGTTCCCGCAAGAGGGCAGGGGATGTAGATGTGGGGGAGTCCCAGGAAGGGGTGGGAATCCGGGTAGGGGTTTGTTTCTAAACCTGAGTCCCCAGATGTAGCCACCAGTCCTGGGGTAGATGGTTGTGGTTGTGCAAATAGCTTGTGATAGCCTGTTTGCACAAATGAGGCAGCCCTGGAGGCCTCCACCCAGGACCTACAAGTCAGCGCCTCTCTGGAGGCCAGTGTACCGAATAATGTAAGAGGAGACGAGACAAAGCTCTCTCATTCTCAGCACCAGGCTGCTTGTGAATCCCTTGGACAAAGGTGCCGGGGTCCCCTCTATGCCTGCCCCCTGGGGAGGGCGTTTTTCTGTGCACGTCGACCCCAGCAATTAATGACTTGCAGGGAGTCCCCTGGGATTGTCCCCTCCACTGTCGCAAATGTGGATGAGGCTGGTGCGACGGTGGAGCGGGCAGGTAAGAGCGAGGTGCCCGCTGCGCGGTATGGGTCACAAGCGCAGCCATCTATTGGAACATGCGGGGAGGCCGATGGGGATTCTGTCTGCAGTGACGGGTTGGAGGGGGACTCTTTCGATAGTGAAATAATGGACATCCTCACCCCTCCTGAGAAGTCCCCATTGATACCTGTAGAGGAAATTAAGCATTTCATTCTCACCTCTGAGGGTGCCAAGCACCAGCCTCAACTAGCCTCGCTACGCTGGCCCAGCATGCCGAGGCTGGTGAGGTCCCTGCGAGTCAACCTCGGACGAAAGGGAAAGGGAAAGAGGAATGCGGTGGCGGGGAACGACAGACGGCAACTAAAATCTTTCCTAGATGACCTAGTAAGGGACATTAGAGGGAGAAGCAGCCTCGCTCCTACGGGGGATGGTGGGTCACAGGGTGTCGCTGGTACCGCTCGAGCCCGGAAGGCAAAAAGTAACCTTGCTTTCTTTCGGGACAGTGTGGTGGAGGGCGCCTCCGCTCTCACCGAAATATGCACAGCTGCTGAGCCCTAGTGTGCTCCCGCCATGAAGCTTACCATAGCTAGTCTCAACGTAAACAGCAGCAGGGGTCCTCTTCGCAGGCATAACAATCTCTCAGCCCTCAGGGATGGGCGGTATACGGTGAGTTTCCTGCAGGAAACCCATACCATCCCTGGGGACGAGTCTGCTTGGCTCCTGGAGTGGCGGGGCGGGGTCTACATGAGCCACCTCAGCTCCATTTCTAGCGGGGTGGCGATCCTGTTGGCCCCGACCTTCCAGCCAGTAATTGAAAGAGTCCAGGACGTTGTGCCCGGCCGTCTGCTCCACCTGGTTGTGCGCCTGGATGGCGTACCATTGCATTTTATCAATGTGTATGCTCCCAGGCGCGGTGTGATGCAGACGCGCCTATTCTGCCAGCTGTCCACCCTGCTGAGCTCCATCGACCCTGGGGATTGCGTCATCCTCGGGGGAGATTTCAATTGCACCCTCGAGGCGGAGGACCGTTCGGGCCTCCAACGCGACCCAGCATCGGCAAAAAAGTTAAAGGAGCTAGTCGGCTCCTTTGACTTGGTGGACAGCTGGCGGAATCTTCACCCCAACTCTAGCGCCTTCTCGAGAAGGTCTAGAGAAGGGGGTTCCAGGATAGACCGCATTTACATCTCTCGGGCCTACGTCTCCCGCGTGTCGGCGTCCTCCATGCAGCCGGTGTCGTGCTCGGATCATCACCTTGTGTGGATGGAATTTATTCCACTACACCCTCGGGTGGGATCCGGGTACTGGCATTTTAACAACCGGCTGCTGGAGGACAGCCGATTCCGGGATTCGTTCCGAGCTTTCTGGGTCTCCTGGAAGGAGAGGCGAAGAGATTTCTGCTCCCTACGGCTATGGTGGGATGTGGGCAAAGCCCACATCCGGTTTTTATGTCGGGAGTACACTAGGGGGTCGACAAAGAGGCGGAGCTCTGAGGTTGAGCGGCTTGAGAGAGCGTTGCTTGACCTGGAGTCCCGCCTCGGTCCGACCGCTGGAGACCAACAGCTGTGGCAGGAATACCAGGAGAAGAAGGACGCACTAAGGAACCTGCAGCTTCAGCAGTCCCGAGGTGCGTACGTGAGGTCACGGATCCAAATGCTGCAGGATTTGGACCGTGGCTCACCCTTCTTCTACTCGTTGGAAAGGTGGCGGGGAGTTCAAAAGCAGCTAGTGGAGCTGTGGCTGCCGATGGCTCCTCCATCACGGATCCTGATGGAATTAACAACGAGGTCCGTTCATTCTATCGGTCCTTATTCTCGCCTGATCCGTCAAATGCAGAGGCGTGTAATGAGGTCTGGGAGGATTTGCCGAAGGTCAGCCCAGAGGACGCTGTGCGTCTGGATGCCCCCCTGACTCGGGAGGAGCTGTCCACTGCCCTTCGGCAACTCCGGAGGGGCAAGTCCCCTGGTTTGGATGGACTGAGTGTTGAGTTTTATCAGGCTTTTTGGGATGTCCTGGGGGATGATTACAGCCTTGTCCTAGGGGAGAGCCTAGCCACTGGAGAAATGCCCCTCTCATGGCGGAGAGCTGTTGTGGTCCTACTGCCCAAGAAGGGAGACCTCCACCTGCTAAAGAACTGGCGGCCGGTCTCCCTCTTGTGCGTGGACTACAAGATCTTCGCCCGGGCAATGGCCAACCGTCTGGGCTCGGTAATTGGACAGGTGGTCCATCCTGACCAATCTTACACAGTCCCGGGCCGCTCCATCCAGGACAATGTCCACCTAGTACGGGACCTGATCCACCTACTCCAGGAGACTGGGACCCCGGCAGCGTTTCTTTCTCTTGACCAGGAGAAGGCTTTTGACCGGGTGGACCACAGTTTCCTGGTGGGCACCCTGCAGGCTTTTGGGCTCAGACCACACTTTGTGGCCCGAGTTCGGCTCCTGTACTCTGCCGCAGAGTGCCTAGTTAAGATTAACGGATCATTGACAGGACCTATCCACTTCCGAAGAGATGTGCGTCAAGGGTGCCCCATGTCCGGTCAACTGTATGCGATCTGTGTCGAGCCATTCCTCGGCCTTCTTCGGCGAAGGCTGACAGGTCTGGTTCTGCGCGAACCGGACATGGAGGTCGTCCTCTCGGCCTACGCCGATGATGTACTCCTCATGATGACAGACCCCTGTGACCTGCGGAGGATGCGCGAGTGCCAAGATGTTTTCTCGGCGGCATCCTCCGCCAGGATCAACTGGGCGAAATGTTCCGGACTCTTAGTAGGCCAGTGGTAGGAGGACTCGCTGCCGGAGGAGATGAGAGCTTTTGAGTGGAGCACCAGACGTCTTCTCTATCTGGGGGTCTACCTGAGTCCTTCTGGGGAGACCTGGCTGGCGAGCTGGCAGGACCTGGAGACAAAGGTCATGGCCCGGCGAGGGCGCTGGTCAGGCCTTCTCAGGGTGCTTTCCTATCGAGGCAGGGTGGTGGTCATAAACCAGCTGGTGGCCTCCATGTTGTGGTACCGGATGGTCACCTTGGCCCCCCCCTGCCCCTTTTGTCGCAAGAATGCAGAGGA
>NW_027277158.1:20000-31097 GCF_030028105.1 Mobula birostris
ATGTTCAAGTCCCGGCAACATCCTTGTAAACCTTCCCTGCATTCTTTCAAGCTGATTAATATCCTTCCTGTAATTTGGTGACTGAAACTGTTCACAATACTCCAAATTTGGCCTCACCGATGCCTTACACAACCTGAGCATAATATTCCAATTCTTATACTCAATACCTTGATTAATAAAGGCCAAAGTACCAAGAGCTCTCTTTACGACCCTATCTACCTGTGACGCCACTTTTAGGGAATTTTGTATCTGTATTCCCAGATCCCTCTGTTCCACTGCACTCCTCAGTACCTTACCATTAACCCTGTATGTTCTACCTTGGTTTGTCCTTCCAACGTGCAATACCTCACACTTGTCTGTATTAAACTCCATCTGCCATTTTCCCAGCTGGTCCAAGACTTCCGATCAACTTCCCAGCTCTCTGCTTCAAACCTCCCCACGCCAAGTTTCACCTATCAGCTTGGGTGTCTCTCTCTTCCCCCCGACCTTTCAAATCTGCTTGGCTTTTTCCCTCCAGTCCTACTGAAGGGTCTCGGCCTGAAACGTCAACTGTGCTGCCCAGACGCTGCCTCACCCACTGAGTTCCTCCATGTCTGTGTTGTTCTCTGGATTTCCAGTGTCTGCACACTTTCCCTCGCTGGCGGGGCCTAATTTGGGGCACTGTGCGCAGTTCCGGTCACCTGAACTCAGGAAAGGTGTAAAGAAGGTTGAAGGAGTGCAGAGAAACTAGACAATAGACAATAGGTGCAGGAGTAGGCCATTTGGCCCCTCGAGCCAGCACCGCCATTCACTGTGATCATGGCTGATCATCCACAATCAGTATCCATTTCCTGCCTTCTCCCCATATCCCTTCACTCCGCTATCTTTAAGAGCTCTATCCATCTCTTTCTTGAAAGCATCCAGAGACTTGGCCTCCGCTGCCTTCTGGGGCAGAGCATTCCACATATCCACCACTCTCTGGGTGAAAAAAGTTTTTCCTCAACTCCGCTCTAAATGGCCCACCCCTTATTCTTAAACTGTGGCCTCTGGTTCTGGACTCACCCATCAGCGGGAACATGCTTCCTGCCTCCAGCGTGTCCAATCCCTTAATAATCTTATACGTTTCAATAAGATCCCCTCTCAGCCTTCCAAATTCCAGTGTTTACAAGCCCAGTCGCTCCAATCTTTCGACATATGACAGTCCCGCCATCCCGGGAATTAACCTCGTGAACCTACGCCGCACTCCCTCAATAGCAAGAATGTCTCTCCTCAAATTTGGAGACCAAAACTGCACACGATACTCCAGGTGTGGTCTCACCAGGGCCCTGTACAGCTGCAGAAGGACCTCTTTGCTCCGAGACTCAATTCCCCTTGTTATGAAGGCCAGCATGCCATTAGCTTTCTTCACTGCCTGCTGTACTTGCATGCTTGCTTTCAGTGACTGATGTACAAGAACACCTAGATCTCATTGTGCTTCCCCTTTTCCTAACTTGACTCCATTTAGATAATAATCTGCCTTCCTGTTCTTACCACCAAAGTGGATAACCTCACATTTATCTACATTAAACTGCATCTGCCATGCATCTGCCCACTCACCCAGCCTGTCCAAGTCACCCTGCATTCTCATAACATCCTCCGCACATTTCACACTGCCACCCAGCGTTACAAGGTTGCTGCCGGCCCTGGAGGACTGGATCGACAGGAAAAGGTTAGACGGGCGAGATCCTTCTTCCTTGGAACGTGGAAACATAGAAAATAGGCGCAGGAGTAGGCCATTTGGCCCTTCGAGCCTGCATCGCCATTTATTATGATCATGGCTAATCATCCAACTCAGAACCCCGCCTCAGCCTTCCCTCCATACCCCCTGACCCCCGTAGCCACAAGGGCCATATCCAACTCCCTCTTAAATATAGTCAATGAACTGGCCTCAACTGTTTCCTGTGGCAGAGAATTCCACAGATTCACCACTCTCTGTGTGAAGAGGTTTTTCCTAATCTCGGTCCTAAAAGGCTTCCCCTTTATCCTCAAACTGTGGCCCCTCGTTCTGGACTTCCCCAACATCGAGAACAATCTTCCTGCATCTAGCCTGTCCAATCCCTTTAGGATCTTATACATTTCAATCAGATCCCCCCTCAATCTTCTAAATTCCAACGAGTACAAGCCCAGTTCATCCAGTCTCTCTTCATATGAAAGTCCTGCCATCCCAGGAATCAATCTGGTGAACCTTCTGTGTACTCCCTCTATGGCACGCATGGAACATAGAAGATTTTTTAAAATATTTTATTTTCAAATTTTTCCAAAAAAAAAAAGTACCATGTACTGTGTCCAGTTCTGGTCGCCTCACTATAGGAAGGATGTGGAAGCATTGTAAAGGGTACAGAGGAGATTTACCAGGATGCTGCCTGGTTTAGAGAGTATGCATTATGATCAGAGATTAAGGGAGCTAGGGCTTTACTCTTTGGAGAGAAGGAGGATGAGAGGAGACATGATAGAGGTGTACAAGATAATAAGAGGAATAGATAGAGTGGACAGCCAGCGCCTCTTCCCCGGGGCACTACTGCTCAATACAAGAGGACATGGCTTTAAGGTGAGGGGTGGGAAGTTCAAGGGAGATATTCGAGGAAGGTTTTTTACTCAGAGAGTGGTTGGTGCGTGGAATGCACTGCCTGAGTCAGTGGTGGAGGCAGATACACTAGTGAAGTTTAAGAGACTACTGGACAGGTATATGGAGGAACTTAAGTTGAGGGGTTATATGGGAGGCAGGGTTTGAGGGTCGGCACAACATTGTGGGCCGAAGGGCCTGTACTGTGCTGTACTATTCTATGTTCTAGTCCCGGCAACATCCGTGTAAACCTTCTCTGCATTCTTTCAAGCTTATTAATATCCTTCCTGTAATTTGGTGACCGAAACTGCAGACAATACTCCAGACTTGGCCTCACCGATGCCTTATACAACCTCATCATAACATTCCTCAAGATATTAAGAGGAATAGAGCGCATAGCTTGCGCCTCTTCCCCAGGATGCAGCTCTCTAAAACTCTGGTCAGGCCACACTTGGAGTACTGTGTCCAGTTCTGGTCGCCTCACTATTGGAAGGATGTGGAAGCATTGGAAAGGGTACAGAGGAGATTTACCAGGATGCTGCCTGGTTTAGAGAGTATGCATTATGATCAGAGATTAAGGGAGCTAGGGCTTTACTCTTTGGAGAGAAGGAGGATGAGAGGAGACATGATAGAGGTGTACAAGATATTAAGAGGAATAGAAAGAGTGGACAGCCAGAGCCTCTTCCCCAGGGCACCACTGCTCAATACAAGAGGACATGGATTTAAGGTAAGGGGTGGGAAGTTCAAGGGGGATATTAGAGGAAGGTTTTTTACTCAGAGAGTGGTTGGTGCGTGGAATGTACTGCCTAAGTCAGTGCTTGAATTTCCAGCATCTGCAGAATTCCTGTTGTTTACCTCTATTTTCCAGTAGTGTTGTTTTAAATTTGGACAGCCTATGCAGGGTCTCAGAGAAAATATCACTCATCACAATATTAAATAATACAGGGCTACAAACACTGCCTCGTGCGGTAGGTAAGTTAAGCAAGGAGATTCCTCTTTTATGTTACTGCGTAGTCTAATTAAAGTAAATGGCAGGGTACTTGGCAGTGTGGAGGAGCAGAGGGATCTGGGGGTACATGTCCACAGATCCCTGAAAGTTGCCTCACAGCTGGATAGGGTAGTTAAGAAAGCTTATGGGGCGTTAGCTTTCATAAGTCGAGGGATAGAGTTTAAGAGTCGCGATGCTCTATAAAACTCTGGTTAGACCACACTCGGAGTACTGTGTCCAGTTCTGGTCGCCTCACTATAGGAAGGATGTGGAAGCATTGGAAAGGGTACAGAGGAGATTTACCAGGATGCTGCCTGGTTTAGAGAGTATGCATTATGATCAGAGATGAAGGGAGCTAGGGCTTTACTCTTCGGAGAGAAGGAGGATGAGAGGAGACTGTGGAACGTAGGTTTTTTTTAAAACTTATTTTCAAATTTTTCAAAAAAACCCAGAATGAAATCAACAAGAACATACCAGCTCAGACGTGTATAAAAATCAAACAAGCAAAACAAAAAGAGACGTAACATTAGAGGGATGCCCTTATTGTACAAAGTGCTCAAAAGTACTAAACTTTACATCTGAAATGATGGGCCGTCAGAAATCAGCTGGGGGGGGGGGAGGAAATTGCTCATCCAGGTAGCCAAGAAATGGATCCCAGATAGGTGAAAATTTTTTTTAACTGAATTGGTTCTCAAGAACCCAAGATTCTCCATCTGTACGACTGAGGTCATGTCAGCCACCCATCTCCGAAAGGAAGGGGGAAGAAGGTGATTGCCATTCCCTCAAGAGAAGTCTTTTGGCAACAATCACCCCCAGCGTCTGAGACTGTTGTGGGGCCGCAGGGGAACAAATAGGAGATCGCCAGCAGCCAGGTATAAGCGAGACCAGCTTCCAAGGGGAAGGATCTTTTACTGGCCTTCGAGTACCAGTCGAGCATTTGCCTTTGTATCTTTCACATCACAAACTGATGTTGTGCATTGATCGTGTGGATAGTCAGAGGCTTCCCCCCACCCCCCCCAGGGCTGAAATGGTTGCCCCAAGAGGACACAAGTTTAAGGTGCTGGGGACCAGGTACAGAGGAGATGTCAGGGGGTAAGTTTTTTAACTCAGAGAGTGGTGAGGGCGTGGAATGGGCTGCCGGCGGCAGTGGTGGAGGTGGATACGATAGGGTCTTTTCAGGATAGGTACATGGAGCTCAGATAAGTAGGGGGAAGTCTAGCAATTTCTAAGGCAGGGACATGTTCAGGCACAACTTTGTGGGCCGAAGGGCCTGCATTGTGCTGTAGGTTTTCTCTGTTCTAATATTTTGGACCAAAGTCCAGTCAGTTATGGGCAGAACGAAAAGGGTGCGTGACAACGTGGCCTCGATCGCACACTGGCGAGACAGGAGGGTAAATCCTGCGCAACCCAAGTTTAGCGTAGTGGAGGTGGTGGGCAACTTGCGCTGTTAACCGCGGGCACCAACGGATCCCGTTTGAAGTTGGAGCGCGGGAGGTCGAGGGGGAGATTTGGTGGAGGCGCGCAGAACTCCGAGGGGCGTAGGTAGGGTAGGTGCCAGGTCGGGTGGGAATACAGCCAGAGGTCATGGGTCAAGGGTGAAAGGTGAAAAGTTTGAGGGGAACTCTCCCCCCCCCCCCCCCACAAAAGAAAGAGTGGAACGAGCCCCCAGCGGGCTCGACATCAGCAGTTCGGAGAAGCCTGGATAGGGGGACGTACATGGGAGCAGGCTGTTGGAATGGATTTCACGGGCCCAGCTGTGCTGTCATTACCTCTGACTCTGAATCCCTCTCCCTCTCTCTCTGTGCCCCTCAGCTGCTCCTCACCCCGGTGCATGGGGAAGCACCCTGCCCCCGCCTGGAATACCGAGGCGACCATCGCTGCTGTAAGATGTGCCCGGCCGGTGAGTTCAGCCTCTCCCACCACCTCCGCACCCAGCAGCCCCTTCCAAACTGTTCCACAACCCCTCGCTCGTCCCTTCACCAAGGCAGCACCCAGGAATCTGTCTCCCCCATGGACTGAGGAATGGGGTGGTATTTCGCCCGCAGAACCACATTCTCTGATTTTGTGTGTTTCTTTTTCAAAAAAAAAACAGAAGGCAGGAACTTCAAGTCCCTGGCTCTCCGGACGAGGGAAGCGGAGGGGTGGGTTAGTAAATTTGCTGATGACACAAAGGTTGGCTGTGCTGTGGGTCGTGCGGAGGGCTGTCAGAGGTTGCAGCGGGGCGTCGATTGGATGCAGAACCGGGCTGAGAAGTGGCAGATGGAGTTCAACCCAGATAAGTGTGAGGTGGTTCATTTGGTAGGTCAAATATGATGGCAGAATATACTTTATAGTGGCCAAAGAATTGATACTAGAGCGTACAATCATCACAGCGATGTTCGATTCTGTCCTTCACACTCCCTGGAGTACAAATATAGTGGTAATGGTGAGACTCTTGGCAGTGTGGAGGATCAGAGGGATCTTGGTGTCCGAGTCCATAGGACACTCAAAGCTGCTGTGCAGGTTGACTCTGTGGTTAAGAAGGCGTACAGTGCATTGGCCTTCATCAATCGTGCGATCAAGTTTTAGAGCCGAGGGGTAATGTTACAGCTATACAGGACCCTGGTCAGACCCCACTTGGAATACTGTGCTCAGTTCTGGTCCCCTCACACAGGAAGGATGTGGAAACCATAGAAAGGGTGCAGAGGAGATTTACAAGGATGTTGCCTGGATTGGGAGCATGACTTATGAGAATAGGTTGAGTGAACTTGGCCTTTTCTCCCTGGAGCGACGGAGGATGAGAGGTGACCTGATAGAGGTGTACAAGATGATGAGAGGCATTGATCGTGTGGATAGTCAGAGGCTTTTTCCCAGGGCTGAAACGGCTAGCACGAGAGGGCATAGTTTTGAGGTGCTTGGAAGTAGGTACAGAGGAGATGTCAGGGGTAAGTTTTTTACGCAGAGAGTGGTGAGTGCGTGGAATAGGCTGCCGGCGATGGTGGTGGAAGCGGATGCGATAGGGTCTTTTAAGAGACTTTTGGATAGGTCATAGTCATACTTTAGTGATCCCGAGGGAAATTGATTTTCGTTACAGTTGCCCCAACCAAGGTACATGGAGCTTAGAAAAATCGAGGGCTATGGGTAACCCCAGGTAATTTCTCAGGTAGGGACATGTTCGGCACAGCTTTGTGGGCAGAAGGGCCTGTATTGTGTGGGAGGTTTTCTGTGTTAATTAGGCTAGGGTTGAGTTAGGGGCTTGCTGGATGGTGAGCTCGCGAGGCCTGTCTCTCTAAGCGAGATACGCCCGGGGACAAGAAGGAGAGGGAGAGGGGGAGAGAGGGAGGGAGAGAGGGAGAGAGAGAGAGGGAGGGGGGAGGGAGGGAGGGAGGGAGAGAGAGAGGGAGAGAGAGAGGGGGAGACGGGGAGAGGGAGAGGAAAGAGAGAGAGAGGGAGAGAGGGAGAGGGAGAGAGAGAGAGAGAGGGAGAACAGAGAGAGAGAGGGAGAGACAGAGAGAGAGACAGACAGACAGACACTATCTGCTCGCCCCCAACTTCCCCATTCTGGCCTCCGTCCCGGCTTCCTTCCCAGGTCCCCGAGAAGGTCCTCGGCCCGGAACGTCGACTTGCCGTCTCATTCCCACAGGTGCTGCCCGACCGGCTGAGATCTTCCGTCCCCTGCCGAACCTCTCGCGGGTTTTGAGTGAGCGTCCCCGCGACCCCGACCCCGGTCACATTCTGCCATTCCCTCAGGGAGCTACGTGGCCCACGACTGCACGCTGACCAGGAGACGCAGTGCCAGCCGTGCCAGGACGGGAGTTCACGGCCTCCGACAATGGCCAGCTCAGCTGCCTCCGCTGCAGGGCCTGCGACCCAGGTGAGTGTGGTCCGTCTATGGGAAGCGGTCGAGGCGGGTACGTTAAGGACTCTCGACTGGGAAGGTTTAGAGGGATACGGGTGGTCTGTCTATTGTAGGAGCTGCCGAGGGAAGAGGTGGAACCGCAAGCCCCCCTGATTCTGACTTTCACCGCGTTCCCACAGGACACGGTCTGCAGGAGCTGAGCCCCTGCACCCGACGAGTCCCAGGACCTGCAGGTGCGCCCCCGGGTTTGTCTGCATCGCGCCGGAGCCAGCGGGGCCTGCCCCTTCTGCAGGAGAGAGGACGCGTGCCCGGCGGGCAGGGAGCTTCCAGCGCTGGTACGGTACCCACACTCGACACATCATCACACCGACCCGGGCACCTCCTCGTTGTGGGGCAGGGGCGGAGGGTGGCAGGGATGGTACTGTCAGGAGGCACCCACCGGTCGTCAGTGAGGGTCCAGGGTGGGCTCGATATATTACATCGGCAGGGAACCCCACTCGATCCTCATTGTGGGCACCAAGTGGCCTTGATATATTACATCAGCAGAGAACCCTTGCTCGGTCCTCAGTGAGGGTCCAGGGTAGGGCTCGATATATTACATCAGCAGCGAACCCTTGCTTGTTCTCAGTGTGGGCTCGATATATTACATCGGCAGGGAACCCTGCTCGGTCCTCAGTGAGGGTCCAGTGTGGGCTCGATCTATTACATCGGTAGGGAACCCCTGCTCGGGTCCTCACTGTGGGCACCAACCCCTGCTCGGTCCTCAGTGAGGGTCCAGGGTGGGCTCGATGTATTTCGTCCGCAGGGAACCCCTGCTCCGTACCAGTGAGGGTCCAGTGTGGGCTCGATCTACTACATCGGTAGGGAACCCGTGCTCGGTCCTCAGTGAGGGTCCAGGGTGGGCTCGATGTATTACGTCGGCAGGGAACCCCTGCTCGGTCCTCAGTGAGGGTCCAGGGTGGGCTCGATGTATTACGTCGGCAGGGAAACCCTGCTCGGTCCTCAGTGAGGGTCAGGGTGGGCTCGATCTATTACGTCGGCAGGGACCCCTGCTCGGTCCTCAGTGAGGGCTCGATCTATTACGTCGGCAGGGAACCCCTGCTCGGTCCTCAGTGAGGGGTCCAGTGTGGGCTCGATGTATTACATCGGTAGGGAACCCCTGCTCAGTCCTCACTGTGGGCACCCAGCGCCCACTGGAGACAGGGGCTCCCTCATTGTGTTGGCACCACTGGGCTCCCGGCTTCACCCTTCAGTTTGGGCACCGAGCTCTCAGTACAGACCTAGTGGGGCGGGGGCTGGATTTGTTTGGAGAAGCTCTCTCACTAACTGCACCCGGCAGGTAACGAGTCGGGGAGCGCGCCGTGCCAGCCCTGTGCTGTGGGAACCTTCTCCAGCTCTCCGTCGCGGACGCCCTGCCGACCCTGGACAAGGTGACTGCGGGACGGGGGAGGTAGAGAGCGGGGTGGAGGTGGAGGGTGGTGGTGGTGGTGGGGGCAGTTGGACAGAGAAAAAGGGAAATGGGATGGAAAGTGAGAAACAGGTAGGGAAGAGAGGCATTGGGGAGACGAAAAGGACAAGGGAGGAGGGGTGATGGGGCAGAGAGAGGAGGGGGGAGGGAGAGAGGAGGGAGGAGAGAGGAGGGAGGAGGAAGAAGAGAGGAGGGAGGAGAGAGGAGAGAGGAGAGAGGACGAGAGGAGGGAGGAGAGAGGAGAGGGAGGAGAGAGGAGAGGGAGGAGAGAGGAGAGGAGGGACGAGAGGGGAGAGGGGAGAGGGGAGAGGGGAGAGGAGAGAGGAGAGAGGAGAGAGGAGAGAGGAGAGAGGGAGAGGGGAGAGGGGAGAGGGGAGAGGAGAGAGGGAGAGGGGAGATGGAGAGAGGAGGGGAGATGGAGAGAGGAGGGGAGATGGAGAGAGGAGGGGAGATGGAAAGAGGAGGGGGAGATGGAAAGAGGAGGGGAGATGGGAAAGAGGAGGGGAGATGGAGAGAGGAAGGGGAGAGGGGAGGGAGGAGAGAGGAGAGAGGAGGGAGGAGGGAGGAGGGAGGAGGGAGGAGGGAGGGGAGAGGGGAGAGGGGAGAGGGGAGAGGGGAGAGGGGAGAGGGGAGAGGGAGAGGGGAGAGGGGAGAGGGGAGAGGGGAGAGGGGAGAGGGGGAGAGGGGAGAGGGGAGAGGGGAGAGGAGAGGAGAGAGGAGGGGAGATGGAGAGAGGAGGGGAGATGGAGAGAGGAGGGGAGATGGAGAGAGGAGGGGAGATGGAGAGAGGAGGGGAGATGGAGAGAGGAGGGGAGATGGAGAGAGGAGGGGAGATGGAAAGAGGAGGGGAGAAGGGGAGAGACTGGAGGGGAAGGGGGGGAATGGAGGAGGGAGAGGAAGGGAGGACGCGGGAGAAGGAAGGAGGGCGGAGGGGGAGGGGAGGAGGGGAGAAGGGGAGGAGGGGAGAAGGGAAGGGAGGAGAGGGGAAGGGAAGGGAGGATGAGGAAGGAAGGGAGGATGAGGAGGGGAAGGGAGGACGCGGGAGAAGGAAGGACGGAGGGAGGAGGGGGAGGGGAGGAGGGGGAGGGGAGGGAGGAGGGGAGGGGGAGAGGAGGGGGAGGGGGAGGGAGAAGGGGGAGGGGGAGGGGGAGGGAAGGGGGAGGGGGAGGAGGAGGGAAGGGAGGAGGGGAGGGGGAGGGAAGGGAGGAGGGGGAGGGAAGGGAGGAGGGGGAGGGAAGGGAGGATTAGGAGGGAAGGGAGGACGCGGGAGAAGGAAGGAGGGGGAAGGGAGGAGGGGAAGAGGGGAGAAGGAAGGAGAGGGAAGGAGGAGGGGGTAGGGGAGAGAAAAGTGGGTGAGGAGGAAGAAAGGACCGAGGGGAGGGGGAAAGGGGAGAGGGGAGGGGGAAAGGGGAGGAGGGAGTGGGGGAGAAACAGGACAGTGGCAAGGGTGACAACCTCAGGGGACGGCTGACACCCTCTCCCCTCCCACAGATGCAGCGACCAGGGCCTGTTCACCCTCCGGGACGGAACCTCGGTGTCGGACGCCACGTGCGGACCGGCACCCACACAGCCGCCCTGGGTCCTCGCGCTGGTGCTGGCATGGGCGCTGGTCTGCGTCCTCCTCGTAATCACGTGCCTGCTCTTCCGGAGGGGTGAGTGATAAACTGCGCTGTCCCCCCCCCCAGTGGGGAAAATGGGTCACCGGGACTCTGAGAGCGGGAGGGGTGGGGAGGCAGGATACTGACACTGACCTATCTCCCTTTTCTTTCAGCCAATTCATCAAGCAGAACCCAGGTGAGAGTGTTTGATGGGACGGTGTGGAGGGAGATTCACTCTGTGTCTGACCGACAGGGAGAGATTCATTCTGTGTCTGACCCGGGAGTGTGTGATGGACGGTAGTGGAGGGAGATTCACTCTGTGTCTGACCCGGGAGTGTGTGATGGGACGGTGTGGAGGAGATTCACTCTGTGTGTCTGACCCGGGAGTGTGTGATGGGACGGTGTGGAGGGAGATTCACTCTGTGTCTGACCCCGGGAGTGTGTGATGGGACGGTGTCGGAGGGAGATTCACTCTGTGTTGACCCCGGAGTGTGTGATGGGACGGTGTGGAGGGAGATTCACTCTGTGTCTGACCCAGGGAGTGTGTGATGGGACGATGTGGAGGGAGATTCACTCTGTGTCTGACCCGGAGTGTGTGAAGGGACGGTGTGCAGGGAGATTCAT
>NW_027277159.1:0-31093 GCF_030028105.1 Mobula birostris
CACTTTACACTGCTCTCTCGCACGCTTTACACTGCTCTCTCTCACACTTTACACTGCTCTCTCTCTCACACTTTACACTGCTCTTTCTCATACTTTACACTGCTCTCTCTCACACTTTACCCTGCTATCTCTCTCACACTTTACATTGCTCTCTCTCGCACTTTAAACTGCTCTCTCTCACACGTTACACAGCTCTCTCTCACACACTTTACACTGCTCTCTCTCTCACACTTTACACTGCTCTCTCTCACACTTTACTCTGCTCTCTCTGTCACACTTTACACTGCTCTCTCTCTCACTTTACTCTGCTATCTCTCTCACACTTTACACTGTTCTCTCTCACATTTTACACTGCTCTCTCTCACACACTTTACACTACTCTCTGTCACACTTTACACTGCTCTCTCTCTCAGACTTTACACTGCTCTCTCTCACACTTTACACTGCTCTCTCTATCACACTTTACACTGCTCTCTCTCTCACACTTTACACTGCTCTCTCTCTCACACTTTACACTGCTCTCTCTCACACTTTACACTGTTTTCTCTCACACTTTACCCTGTTATCTCTCTCACACTTTACACTGCTCTCTCTATCACACTTTACACTGTTCTCTCTCTCACACTTTACACTGCTCTCTCTCACCCTTTACACTGCTCTCTCACACACTTTGCACTGCTCTCTCTCACACTTAACACTGCTCTCTCTCACACTTAACACTGCTCTCTCTCACACTTTACACTGCTCTCTCTCTCACACTTTACACTGCTTTCTCTCACACTTTACACTGCTCTCTCTCACACTTTGCACTGCTCTCTCTCACTCTTTACACTGCTCTCTCTCACACATTACACTGCTTTCTCTCTCACACTTTACACTGCTCTCTCTCAGACACTTTACACTGCTCTCTCCCTCTCACTTCACACTGCTCTTTCTCTCACTTTACACTGCTCTCTCTATCACACTTTATACTGCTTTCTCTCACACACATTACGCCGCTCTCTCTCTCACACTTTACACTGCTCTCTTCTCACACTTTGCACTGCTCTCTCTCACACTTTACCCTGCTATCTCTCTCACACTTTACATTGCTCTCTCTCGCACTTTAAACTGCTCTCTCTCACACGTTACACAGCTCTCTCTCACACACTTTACACCGCTCTCTCTCTCACACTTTACACTGCTCTCTCTCTCACACTTTACACTGCTCTCTCTCACATTTACACTGCTCTCTCACACACTTTACACTGCTCTCTCTCACACACTTTACACTGCTCTCTCTCTCACAATTTACACTGCTCTCTCTCACACTTTACACTGCTCTCTCTCACACTTTACACTGCTCTCTCACACACTTTACACTGCTCTCTCTCACACACTTTACACTGCTCTCTCTCTCACAATTTACACTGCTCTCTCTCACACTTTGCACTGCTCTCTCTCACACTTTACACTGCTCTCTCTCACACTTTACACTGCTCTCTCTCTCACACTTTACACTGCTCTCTCTCTCACGCTTTATACTGCTCTCTCTCACACTTTACCCTACTCTCAATCTTTCACTTTATACTGCTCTCTCTCACACTTTACACTGCTGTCTCTCACACTTTACACTGCTCTCTCTCACACTTTACACTGCTTTCTTTCACACTCTTTCAACTGCTCTCTCTCTCACACTTTACACTGCTCTCTCTCACGCTTTACACTGTTTTCTCTCACGCTTTACCCTGCTATCTCTCTCACACTTTACATTGCTCTCTCTCACACTTTAAACTGCTCTCTCTCACACTTTACACAGCTCTCTCTCACACACTTTACACCGCTCTCTCTCTCACACTTTACACTGCTCTCTCTCACACTTTACACTGCTCTCTCTCACACTTTACACTGCTCTCTCTCTCACACTTTACACTGCTCTCTCTCACACTTTACACTGCTCTCTCTCTCACACTTTACACTTCGTCTCTCACACACTTTACACTGCTCTCTCTCACAGACATTACACTGCTCTCTCTCTCACACTTTACACTGCTCTCTTTCTCGCTCACTTTACGCTGCTCTCTCTAACACTTTACACTGCTCTCTCTCATACTTTACACTATTCTCTCTCACACTTTACACAGCTCTCTCGCTCACACTAATACACTTCTCTCTGTCACACACTTTACACTGCTCTCTCTCACACTTTACACTGCTCTCTCTCTCACACTTTACACTGCTCTCTCTCACACTTTACACTGCTCTCTCTCGCACTTTACACTGCTCTCTCTCTCACACTTTACACTTCTCTCTCTCACACACTTTACACTGCTCTCTCTCACAGACATTACACTGCTCTCTCTCTCACACTTTACACTGCTCTCTTTCTCGCTCACTTTACGCTGCTCTCTCTAACACTTTACACTGCTCTCTCTCATACTTTACACTGTTCTCTCTCACACTTTACACTGCTCTCTCGCTCACACTAATACACTTCTCTCTGTCACACACTTTACACTGCTCTCTCTCACACTTTACACTGCTCTCTCGCTCACACTAATACACTTCTCTCTGTCACACACTTTACACTGCTCTCTCTCACACTTTACACTGCTCTCTCTCACAATTTACACGGCAGTCTCTCTCACACTATACACTGTTCTCTTTCACACTATACACTGCTCTCTCTCACACTTTACACTGCTATCTCTCTCACACTTTACACTGCTCTCTCTCTCACACTTTACACTGCTCTGTCACACACTTTACACTGCTCTCTGTCACACACTTTACACTGCTCTCTCTCTCATACTTTACACTGCTCTCTCGCTCCCATTTTTCACTTCTCCCTGTCGCACACTTTACACTGCTCTCTCTCACACTTTACACTGCTCTCTCTCACAATTTACACTGCAGTCTCTCACACACTTTACACTGCTCTCTCTCACACACTTTACACTGCTCTCTCTCTCACAATTTACACTGCTCTCTCTCACACTTTACACTGCTTTCTCTCACTCTTTACACTGCTCTCTCTCACACTTTACACTGCTCTCTCTCTCACACTTTACACTGCTCTCTCTCTCACGCTTTATACTGCTCTCTCTCACACTTTACACTGCTCTCACTCTTTCACTTTATACTGCTCTCTCTCAGACTTTACACTGCTCTCTCCCTCTCACACTTTACACTGCTGTCTCTCACACTTTACACTGCTCTCTCTCACACTTTACACTGCTTTCTTTCACACTAATTCAACTGCTCTCTCTCTCACACTTTACACTGCTCTCTCTCACGCTTTACACTGTTTTCTCTCACGCTTTACCCTGCTATCTCTCTCACACTTTACATTGCTCTCTCTCACACTTTACACTGCTCTCTCTCACAATTTACACGGCAGTCTCTCTCACACTATACACTGTTCTCTTTCACACTTTACACTGCTATCTCTCTCACACTTTACACTGCTCTCTCTCTCACACTTTACACTGCTCTGTCACACACTTTACACTGCTCTCTCTCACACACTTTACACTGCGCTCTCTCTCATACTTTACACTGCTCTCTCGCTCCCATTTTACACTTCTCCCTGTCGCACACTTTACACTGCTCTCTCTCACACTTTACACTGCTCTCTCTCACAATTTACACTGCAGTCTCTCTCACACTTTACACTGTTCTCGTTCACACTTTACACTACTCTCTTTCTGACACTTTACACTGCTCTCTCTCACACTTCACACTGCTCTCTCTCTCACACTTTACACTGCTCTCTCTCTCACACTTATACTGCTCTCTCTCTCACACTTTACATTGCTCTCTCTCACACAGTTTACCCTTCTCTCTCTCACACACTTTGCACTGCTCTCTCTCACACTTTACACTGCTCTCTCTCACACTTTGCACTGCTCTCTCTCTCACTTTACACTGCACTCTCTGATACTTTACACTGCTCTCTCTCACACACTTTACACTGCTCTGTCACACACGTTACAGTGTTCTCCCTCACACACTTTACACTGCTCTCTCTCACACTTTACACTGCTCTCTCTCACACTTTACACTGCTCTCTCTCTCACACTTTACACTTCTCTCTCTCACACACTTTACACTGCTCTCTCTCACAGACATTACACTGCTCTCTCTCTCACACTTTACACTGCTCTCTATCTCGCTCACTTTACGCTGCTCTCTCTAACACTTTACACTGCTCTCTCTCATGCTTTACACTACTCTCTCTCACACTTTACACTGTTCTCTCTCACACTTTACACTGCTCTCTCGCTCACACTAATACACTTCTCTCCGTCACACACTTTACACTGCTCTCTCTCACACTTTACACTGCTCTCTCGCTCACACTAATACACTTCTCTCTGTCACACACTTTACACTGCTCTCTCTCACACTTTACACTGCTCTCTCTCACAATTTACACGGCAGTCTCTCTCACACTATACACTGTTCTCTTTCACACTTTACACTGCTCTCTCTCACACTTTACACTGCTATCTCTCTCACACTTTACACTGCTCTCTCTCTCACACTTTACACTGCTCTGTCACACACTTTACACTGCTCTCTCTCACACACTTTACACTGCTCTCTCTCTCATACTTTACACTGCTCTCTCGCTCCCATTTTACACTTCTCCCTGTCGCACACTTTACACTGCTCTCTCTCACACTTTACACTGCTCTCTCTCACAATTTACACTGCAGTCTCTCTCACACTTTACACTGTTCTCGTTCACACTTTACACTACTCTCTTTCTGACACTTTACACTGCTCTCTCTCACACTTTACACAGCTCTCTCTCACACACTTTACACTGCTCTCTCTCTCACACTTTACTCTGCTCTCTCTGTCACACTTTACACTGCTCTCTCTCACTTTACTCTGCTATCTCTCACACTTTACACTGCTCTCTCTCAGACTTTACACTAATCTCTCTCACACTCTACACTGCTCTCTCTTTCACACTTTACACTGCTTTCCCTCACACACTTTACACTGCTCTCTCTCTTTCACTTTACACAGCTCTCTCTATCACACTTTACACTGCTCTCTCGCACGCTTTACACTGCTCTCTCTCACACTTTACACTGCTCTCTCTCTCACACTTTACACTGCTCTTTCTCATACTTTACACTGCTCTCTCTCACACTTTACCCTGCTATCTCTCTCACACTTTACATTGCTCTCTCTCGCACTTTAAACTGCTCTCTCTCACACGTTACACAGCTCTCTCTCACACACTTTACACTGCTCTCTCTCTCACACTTTACACTGCTCTCTCTCACACTTTACTCTGCTCTCTCTGTCACACTTTACACTGCTCTCTCTCTCACTTTACTCTGCTATCTCTCTCACACTTTACACTGTTCTCTCTCACATTTTACACTGCTCTCTCTCACACACTTTACACTACTCTCTGTCACACTTTACACTGCTCTCTCTCTCAGACTTTACACTGCTCTCTCTCACACTTTACACTGCTCTCTCTATCACACTTTACACTGCTCTCTCTCTCACACTTTACACTGCTCTCTCTCTCACACTTTACACTGCTCTCTCTCACACTTTACACTGTTTTCTCTCACACTTTACCCTGTTATCTCTCTCACACTTTACACTGCTCTCTCTATCACCCTTTACACTGCTCTCTCACACACTTTGCACTGCTCTCTCTCACACTTAACACTGCTCTCTCTCACACTTAACACTGCTCTCTCTCACACTTTACACTGCTCTCTCTCTCACACTTTACACTGCTTTCTCTCACACTTTACACTGCTCTCTCTCACACTTTGCACTGCTCTCTCTCACTCTTTACACTGCTCTCTCTCACACATTACACTGCTTTCTCTCTCACACTTTACACTGCTCTCTCTCAGACACTTTACACTGCTCTCTCCCTCTCACTTCACACTGCTCTTTCTCTCACTTTACACTGCTCTCTCTATCACACTTTATACTGCTTTCTCTCACACACATTACGCCGCTCTCTCTCTCACACTTTACACTGCTCTCTTCTCACACTTTGCACTGCTCTCTCTCACACTTTACCCTGCTATCTCTCTCACACTTTACATTGCTCTCTCTCGCACTTTAAACTGCTCTCTCTCACACGTTACACAGCTCTCTCTCACACACTTTACACCGCTCTCTCTCTCACACTTTACACTGCTCTCTCTCTCACACTTTACACTGCTCTCTCTCACATTTACACTGCTCTCTCACACACTTTACACTGCTCTCTCTCTCACACTTTACACTGCTCTCTCTCTCACAATTTACACTGCTCTCTCTCACACTTTACACTGCTCTCTCTCACACTTTACACTGCTCTCTCACACACTTTACACTGCTCTCTCTCACACACTTTACACTGCTCTCTCTCTCACAATTTACACTGCTCTCTCTCACACTTTGCACTGCTCTCTCTCACACTTTACACTGCTCTCTCTCACACTTTACACTGCTCTCTCTCTCACACTTTACACTGCTCTCTCTCTCACGCTTTATACTGCTCTCTCTCACACTTTACCCTACTCTCAATCTTTCACTTTATACTGCTCTCTCTCACACTTTACACTGCTCTCTCCCTCTCACACTTTACACTGCTGTCTCTCACACTTTACACTGCTTTCTTTCACACTCTTTCAACTGCTCTCTCTCTCACACTTTACACTGCTCTCTCTCACGCTTTACACTGTTTTCTCTCACGCTTTACCCTGCTATCTCTCTCACACTTTACATTGCTCTCTCTCACACTTTAAACTGCTCTCTCTCACACTTTACACAGCTCTCTCTCACACACTTTACACCGCTCTCTCTCTCACACTTTACACTGCTCTCTCTCACACTTTACACTGCTCTCTCTCACACTTTACACTGCTCTCTCTCTCACACTTTACACTGCTCTCTCTCACACTTTACACTGCTCTCTCTCACACTTTACACTGCTTTCTCTCTCACACTTTACACTTCGTCTCTCACACACTTTACACTGCTCTCTCTCACAGACATTACACTGCTCTCTCTCTCACACTTTACACTGCTCTCTTTCTCGCTCACTTTACGCTGCTCTCTCTAACACTTTACACTGCTCTCTCTCATACTTTACACTATTCTCTCTCACACTTTACACTGCTCTCTCGCTCACACTAATACACTTCTCTCTGTCACACACTTTACACTGCTCTCTCTCACACTTTACACTGCTCTCTCTCTCACACTTTACACTGCTCTCTCTCACACTTTACACTGCTCTCTCTCGGACTTTACACTGCTCTCTCTCTCACACTTTACACTTCTCTCTCTCACACACTTTACACTGCTCTCTCTCACAGACATTACACTGCTCTCTCTCTCACACTTTACACTGCTCTCTTTCTCGCTCACTTTACGCTGCTCTCTCTAACACTTTACACTGCTCTCTCTAATACTTTACACTGTTCTCTCTCACACTTTACACTGCTCTCTCGCTCACACTAATACACTTCTCTCTGTCACACACTTTACACTGCTCTCTCTCACACTTTACACTGCTCTCTCTCACAATTTACACGGCAGTCTCTCTCACACTATACACTGTTCTCTTTCACACTATACACTGCTCTCTCTCACACTTTACACTGCTATCTCTCTCACACTTTACACTGCTCTCTCTCTCACACTTTACACTGCTCTGTCACACACTTTACACTGCTCTCTGTCACACACTTTACACTGCTCTCTCTCTCATACTTTACACTGCTCTCTCGCTCCCATTTTTCACTTCTCCCTGTCGCACACTTTACACTGCACTCTCTCACACTTTACACTGCTCTCTCTCACAATTTACACTGCAGTCTCTCACACACTTTACACTGCTCTCTCTCACACACTTTACACTGCTCTCTCTCACAATTTACACTGCTCTCTCTCACACTTTACACTGCTTTCTCTCACACTTTACACTGCTCTCTCTCACACTTTACACTGCTCTCTCTCTCACACTTTACACTGCTCTCTCTCTCACGCTTTATACTGCTCTCTCTCACACTTTACACTGCTCTCACTCTTTCACTTTATACTGCTCTCTCTCAGACTTTACACTGCTCTCTCCCTCTCACACTTTACACTGCTGTCTCTCACACTTTACACTGCTCTCTCTCACACTTTACACTGCTTTCTTTCACACTCTTTCAACTGCTCTCTCTCTCACACTTTACACTGCTCTCTCTCACGCTTTACACTGTTTTCTCTCACGCTTTACCCTGCTATCTCTCTCACACTTTACATTGCTCTCTCTCACACTTTACACTGCTCTCTCTCACAATTTACACGGCAGTCTCTCTCACACTATACACTGTTCTCTTTCACACTTTACACTGCTATCTCTCTCACACTTTACACTGCTCTCTCTCTCACACTTTACACTGCTCTGTCACACACTTTACACTGCTCTCTCTCACACACTTTACACTGCTCTCTCTCTCATACTTTACACTGCTCTCTCGCTCCCATTTTACACTTCTCCCTGTCGCACACTTTACACTGCTCTCTCTCACACTTTACACTGCTCTCTCTCACAATTTACACTGCAGTCTCTCTCACACTTTACACTGTTCTCGTTCACACTTTACACTACTCTCTTTCTGACACTTTACACTGCTCTCTCTCACACTTCACACTGCTCTCTCTCTCACACTTTACACTGCTCTCTCTCTCACACTTATACTGCTCTCTCTCTCACACTTTACATTGCTCTCTCTCACACAGTTTACCCTTCTCTCTCTCACACACTTTGCACTGCTCTCTCTCACACTTTACACTGCTCTCTCTCACACTTTGCACTGCTCTCTCTCTCTCACTTTACACTTCACTCTCTGATACTTTACACTGCTCTCTCTCACACACTTTACACTGCTCTGTCACACACGTTACAGTGTTCTCCCTCACACACTTTACACTGCTCTCTCTCACACTTTGCACTGCTCTCTCTCACTCTTTACACTGCTCTCTCTCACACGTTACACAGCTCTCTCTCACACACTTTACACTGCTCTCTCTCTCACACTTTACACTGCTCTCTCTCACACTTTACTCTGCTCTCTCTGTCACACTTTACACTGCTCTCTCTCTCACTTTACTCTGCTATCTCTCTCACACTTTACACTGTTCTCTCTCACATTTTACACTGCTCTCTCTCACACACTTTACACTACTCTCTGTCACACTTTACACTGCTCTCTCTCTCAGACTTTACACTGCTCTCTCTCACACTTTACACTGCTCTCTCTATCACACTTTACACTGCTCTCTCTCTCACACTTTACACTGCTCTCTCTCTCACACTTTACACTGCTCTCTCTCACACTTTACACTGTTTTCTCTCACACTTTACCCTGTTATCTCTCTCACACTTTACACTGCTCTCTCTATCACACTTTACACTGTTCTCTCTCTCACACTTTACACTGCTCTCTCTCACCCTTTACACTGCTCTCTCACACACTTTGCACTGCTCTCTCTCACACTTAACACTGCTCTCTCTCACACTTAACACTGCTCTCTCTCACACTTTACACTGCTCTCTCTCTCACACTTTACACTGCTTTCTCTCACACTTTACACTGCTCTCTCTCACACTTTGCACTGCTCTCTCTCACTCTTTACACTGCTCTCTCTCACACATTACACTGCTTTCTCTCTCACACTTTACACTGCTCTCTCTCAGACACTTTACACTGCTCTCTCCCTCTCACTTCACACTGCTCTTTCTCTCACTTTACACTGCTCTCTCTATCACACTTTATACTGCTTTCTCTCACACACATTACGCCGCTCTCTCTCTCACACTTTACACTGCTCTCTTCTCACACTTTGCACTGCTCTCTCTCACACTTTACCCTGCTATCTCTCTCACACTTTACATTACTCTCTCTCGCACTTTAAACTGCTCTCTCTCACACGTTACACAGCTCTCTCTCACACACTTTACACCGCTCTCTCTCTCACACTTTACACTGCTCTCTCTCTCACACTTTACACTGCTCTCTCTCACATTTACACTGCTCTCTCACACACTTTACACTGCTCTCTCTCACACACTTTACACTGCTCTCTCTCTCACAATTTACACTGCTCTCTCTCACACTTTATACTGCTCTCTCTCACACTTTACACTGCTCTCTCACACACTTTACACTGCTCTCTCTCACACACTTTACACTGCTCTCTCTCTCACAATTTACACTGCTCTCTCTCACACTTTGCACTGCTCTCTCTCACACTTTACACTGCTCTCTCTCACACTTTACACTGCTCTCTCTCTCACACTTTACACTGCTCTCTCTCTCACGCTTTATACTGCTCTCTCTCACACTTTACCCTACTCTCAATCTTTCACTTTATACTGCTCTCTCTCACACTTTACACTGCTCTCTCCCTCTCACACTTTACACTGCTGTC
Organism: Mobula birostris; assembly: GCF_030028105.1. NCBI lineage: Eukaryota > Metazoa > Chordata > Chondrichthyes > Myliobatiformes > Myliobatidae > Mobula > Mobula birostris. The sequence goes on from NW_027277159.1 coordinate 10,441, forward strand.
TCTCACACTTTACACTGCTCTCTCTCACACTTTACACTGCTTTCTTTCACACTCTTTCAACTGCTCTCTCTCTCACACTTTACACTGCTCTCTCTCACGCTTTACACTGTTTTCTCTCACGCTTTACCCTGCTATCTCTCTCACACTTTACATTGCTCTCTCTCACACTTTAAACTGCTCTCTCTCACACTTTACACAGCTCTCTCTCACACACTTTACACCGCTCTCTCTCTCACACTTTACACTGCTCTCTCTCACACTTTACACTGCTCTCTCTCACACTTTACACTGCTCTCTCTCACACTTTACACTGCTCTCTCTCTCACACTTTACACTGCTCTCTCTCACACTTTACACTGCTCTCTCTCACACTTTACACTGCTTTCTCTCTCACACTTTACACTTCGTCTCTCACACACTTTACACTGCTCTCTCTCACAGACATTACACTGCTCTCTCTCTCACACTTTACACTGCTCTCTTTCTCGCTCACTTTACGCTGCTCTCTCTAACACTTTACACTGCTCTCTCTCATACTTTACACTATTCTCTCTCACACTTTACACTGCTCTCTCGCTCACACTAATACACTTCTCTCTGTCACACACTTTACACTGCTCTCTCTCACACTTTACACTGCTCTCTCTCTCACACTTTACACTGCTCTCTCTCACACTTTACACTGCTCTCTCTCGGACTTTACACTGCTCTCTCTCTCACACTTTACACTTCTCTCTCTCACACACTTTACACTGCTCTCTCTCACAGACATTACACTGCTCTCTCTCTCACACTTTACACTGCTCTCTTTCTCGCTCACTTTACGCTGCTCTCTCTAACACTTTACACTGCTCTCTCTCATACTTTACACTGTTCTCTCTCACACTTTACACTGCTCTCTCGCTCACACTAATACACTTCTCTCTGTCACACACTTTACACTGCTCTCTCTCACACTTTACACTGCTCTCGCTCACACTAATACACTTCTCTCTGTCACACACTTTACACTGCTCTCTCTCACACTTTACACTGCTCTCTCTCACAATTTACACGGCAGTCTCTCTCACACTATACACTGTTCTCTTTCACACTTTACACTGCTCTCTCTCACACTTTACACTGCTATCTCTCTCACACTTTACACTGCTCTCTCTCTCACACTTTACACTGCTCTGTCACACACTTTACACTGCTCTCTCTCACACACTTTACACTGCTCTCTCTCTCATACTTTACACTGCTCTCTCGCTCCCATTTTACACTTCTCCCTGTCGCACACTTTACACTGCTCTCTCTCACACTTTACACTGCTCTCTCTCACAATTTACACTGCAGTCTCTCTCACACTTTACACTGTTCTCGTTCACACTTTACACTACTCTCTTTCTGACACTTTACACTGCTCTCTCTCACACTTTACACAGCTCTCTCTCACACACTTTACACTGCTCTCTCTCTCACACTTTACTCTGCTCTCTCTGTCACACTTTACACTGCTCTCTCTCACTTTACTCTGCTATCTCTCACACTTTACACTGCTCTCTCTCAGACTTTACACTAATCTCTCTCACACTCTACACTGCTCTCTCTTTCACACTTTACACTGCTTTCCCTCACACACTTTACACTGCTCTCTCTCTTTCACTTTACACAGCTCTCTCTATCACACTTTACACTGCTCTCTCGCACGCTTTACACTGCTCTCTCTCACACTTTACACTGCTCTCTCTCTCACACTTTACACTGCTCTTTCTCATACTTTACACTGCTCTCTCTCACACTTTACCCTGCTATCTCTCTCACACTTTACATTGCTCTCTCTCGCACTTTAAACTGCTCTCTCTCACACGTTACACAGCTCTCTCTCACACACTTTACACTGCTCTCTCTCTCACACTTTACACTGCTCTCTCTCACACTTTACTCTGCTCTCTCTGTCACACTTTACACTGCTCTCTCTCTCACTTTACTCTGCTATCTCTCTCACACTTTACACTGTTCTCTCTCACATTTTACACTGCTCTCTCTCACACACTTTACACTACTCTCTGTCACACTTTACACTGCTCTCTCTCTCAGACTTTACACTGCTCTCTCTCACACTTTACACTGCTCTCTCTATCACACTTTACACTGCTCTCTCTCTCACACTTTACACTGCTCTCTCTCTCACACTTTACACTGCTCTCTCTCACACTTTACACTGTTTTCTCTCACACTTTACCCTGTTATCTCTCTCACACTTTACACTGCTCTCTCTATCACACTTTACACTGTTCTCTCTCTCACACTTTACACTGCTCTCTCTCACCCTTTACACTGCTCTCTCACACACTTTGCACTGCTCTCTCTCACACTTAACACTGCTCTCTCTCACACTTAACACTGCTCTCTCTCACACTTTACACTGCTCTCTCTCTCACACTTTACACTGCTTTCTCTCACACTTTACACTGCTCTCTCTCACACTTTGCACTGCTCTCTCTCACTCTTTACACTGCTCTCTCTCACACATTACACTGCTTTCTCTCTCACACTTTACACTGCTCTCTCTCAGACACTTTACACTGCTCTCTCCCTCTCACTTCACACTGCTCTTTCTCTCACTTTACACTGCTCTCTCTATCACACTTTATACTGCTTTCTCTCACACACATTACGCCGCTCTCTCTCTCACACTTTACACTGCTCTCTTCTCACACTTTGCACTGCTCTCTCTCACACTTTACCCTGCTATCTCTCTCACACTTTACATTGCTCTCTCTCGCACTTTAAACTGCTCTCTCTCACACGTTACACAGCTCTCTCTCACACACTTTACACCGCTCTCTCTCTCACACTTTACACTGCTCTCTCTCTCACACTTTACACTGCTCTCTCTCACATTTACACTGCTCTCTCACACACTTTACACTGCTCTCTCTCTCACACTTTACACTGCTCTCTCTCTCACAATTTACACTGCTCTCTCTCACACTTTACACTGCTCTCTCTCACACTTTACACTGCTCTCTCACACACTTTACACTGCTCTCTCTCTCACACACTTTACACTGCTCTCTCTCTCACAATTTACACTGCTCTCTCACACTTTGCACTGCTCTCTCTCACACTTTACACTGCTCTCTCTCACACTTTACACTGCTCTCTCTCTCACACTTTACACTGCTCTCTCTCTCACGCTTTATACTGCTCTCTCTCACACTTTACCCTACTCTCAATCTTTCACTTTATACTGCTCTCTCTCACACTTTACACTGCTCTCTCCCTCTCACACTTTACACTGCTGTCTCTCACACTTTACACTGCTTTCTTTCACACTCTTTCAACTGCTCTCTCTCTCACACTTTACACTGCTCTCTCTCACGCTTTACACTGTTTTCTCTCACGCTTTACCCTGCTATCTCTCTCACACTTTACATTGCTCTCTCTCACACTTTAAACTGCTCTCTCTCACACTTTACACAGCTCTCTCTCACACACTTTACACCGCTCTCTCTCTCACACTTTACACTGCTCTCTCTCACACTTTACACTGCTCTCTCTCACACTTTACACTGCTCTCTCTCTCACACTTTACACTGCTCTCTCTCACACTTTACACTGCTCTCTCTCACACTTTACACTGCTTTCTCTCTCACACTTTACACTTCGTCTCTCACACACTTTACACTGCTCTCTCTCACAGACATTACACTGCTCTCTCTCTCACACTTTACACTGCTCTCTTTCTCGCTCACTTTACGCTGCTCTCTCTAACACTTTACACTGCTCTCTCTCATACTTTACACTATTCTCTCTCACACTTTACACTGCTCTCTCGCTCACACTAATACACTTCTCTCTGTCACACACTTTACACTGCTCTCTCTCACACTTTACACTGCTCTCTCTCTCACACTTTACACTGCTCTCTCTCACACTTTACACTGCTCTCTCTCGGACTTTACACTGCTCTCTCTCTCACACTTTACACTTCTCTCTCTCACACACTTTACACTGCTCTCTCTCACAGACATTACACTGCTCTCTCTCTCACACTTTACACTGCTCTCTTTCTCGCTCACTTTACGCTGCTCTCTCTAACACTTTACACTGCTCTCTCTAATACTTTACACTGTTCTCTCTCACACTTTACACTGCTCTCTCGCTCACACTAATACACTTCTCTCTGTCACACACTTTACACTGCTCTCTCTCACACTTTACACTGCTCTCTCTCACAATTTACACGGCAGTCTCTCTCACACTATACACTGTTCTCTTTCACACTATACACTGCTCTCTCTCACACTTTACACTGCTATCTCTCTCACACTTTACACTGCTCTCTCTCTCACACTTTACACTGCTCTGTCACACACTTTACACTGCTCTCTGTCACACACTTTACACTGCTCTCTCTCTCATACTTTACACTGCTCTCTCGCTCCCATTTTTCACTTCTCCCTGTCGCACACTTTACACTGCTCTCTCTCACACTTTACACTGCTCTCTCTCACAATTTACACTGCAGTCTCTCACACACTTTACACTGCTCTCTCTCACACACTTTACACTGCTCTCTCTCTCACAATTTACACTGCTCTCTCTCACACTTTACACTGCTTTCTCTCACACTTTACACTGCTCTCTCTCACACTTTACACTGCTCTCTCTCTCACACTTTACACTGCTCTCTCTCTCACGCTTTATACTGCTCTCTCTCACACTTTACACTGCTCTCACTCTTTCACTTTATACTGCTCTCTCTCAGACTTTACACTGCTCTCTCCCTCTCACACTTTACACTGCTGTCTCTCACACTTTACACTGCTCTCTCTCACACTTTACACTGCTTTCTTTCACACTCTTTCAACTGCTCTCTCTCTCACACTTTTACACTGCTCTCTCTCACGCTTTACACTGTTTTCTCTCACGCTTTACCCTGCTATCTCTCTCACACTTTACATTGCTCTCTCTCACACTTTACACTGCTCTCTCTCACAATTTACACGGCAGTCTCTCTCACACTATACACTGTTCTCTTTCACACTTTACACTGCTATCTCTCTCACACTTTACACTGCTCTCTCTCTCACACTTTTTACACTGCTCTGTCACACACTTTACACTGCTCTCTCTCACACACTTTACACTGCTCTCTCTCTCATACTTTACACTGCTCTCTCGCTCCCATTTTACACTTCTCCCTGTCGCACACTTTACACTGCTCTCTCTCACACTTTACACTGCTCTCTCTCACAATTTACACTGCAGTCTCTCTCACACTTTACACTGTTCTCGTTTCACACTTTACACTACTCTCTTTCTGACACTTTACACTGCTCTCTCTCACACTTCACACTGCTCTCTCTCTCACACTTTACACTGCTCTCTCTCTCACACTTATACTGCTCTCTCTCTCACACTTTACATTGCTCTCTCTCACACAGTTTACCCTTCTCTCTCTCACACACTTTGCACTGCTCTCTCTCACACTTTACACTGCTCTCTCTCACACTTTGCACTGCTCTCTCTCTCTCACTTTACACTTCACTCTCTGATACTTTACACTGCTCTCTCTCACACACTTTTACACTGCTCTGTCACACACGTTACAGTGTTCTCCCTCACACACTTTACACTGCTCTCTCTCACACTTTGCACTGCTCTCTCTCACTCTTTACACTGCTCTCGTCTCACACGTTACACAGCTCTCTCTCACACACTTTACACTGCTCTCTCTCTCACACTTTACACTGCTCTCTCTCACACTTTACTCTGCTCTCTCTGTCACACTTTACACTGCTCTCTCTCTCACTTTACTCTGCTATCTCTCTCACACTTTACACTGTTCTCTCTCACATTTTACACTGCTCTCTCTCACACACTTTACACTACTCTCTGTCACACTTTACACTGCTCTCTCTCTCAGACTTTACACTGCTCTCTCTCACACTTTACACTGCTCTCTCTATCACACTTTACACTGCTCTCTCTCTCACACTTTACACTGCTCTCTCTCTCACACTTTACACTGCTCTCTCTCACACTTTACACTGTTTTCTCTCACACTTTACCCTGTTATCTCTCTCACACTTTACACTGCTCTCTCTATCACACTTTACACTGTTCTCTCTCTCACACTTTACACTGCTCTCTCTCACCCTTTACACTGCTCTCTCACACACTTTGCACTGCTCTCTCTCACACTTAACACTGCTCTCTCTCACACTTAACACTGCTCTCTCTCACACTTTACACTGCTCTCTCTCTCACACTTTACACTGCTTTCTCTCACACTTTACACTGCTCTCTCTCACACTTTGCACTGCTCTCTCTCACTCTTTACACTGCTCTCTCTCACACATTACACTGCTTTCTCTCTCACACTTTACACTGCTCTCTCTCAGACACTTTACACTGCTCTCTCCCTCTCACTTCACACTGCTCTTTCTCTCACTTTACACTGCTCTCTCTATCACACTTTATACTGCTTTCTCTCACACACATTACGCCGCTCTCTCTCTCACACTTTACACTGCTCTCTTCTCACACTTTGCACTGCTCTCTCTCACACTTTACCCTGCTATCTCTCTCACACTTTACATTACTCTCTCTCGCACTTTAAACTGCTCTCTCTCACACGTTACACAGCTCTCTCTCACACACTTTACACCGCTCTCTCTCTCACACTTTACACTGCTCTCTCTCTCACACTTTACACTGCTCTCTCTCACATTTACACTGCTCTCTCACACACTTTACACTGCTCTCTCTCACACACTTTACACTGCTCTCTCTCTCACAATTTACACTGCTCTCTCTCACACTTTACACTGCTCTCTCTCACACTTTACACTGCTCTCTCACACACTTTACACTGCTCTCTCTCACACACTTTACACTGCTCTCTCTCTCACAATTTACACTGCTCTCTCTCACACTTTGCACTGCTCTCTCTCACACTTTACACTGCTCTCTCTCACACTTTACACTGCTCTCTCTCTCACACTTTACACTGCTCTCTCTCTCACGCTTTATACTGCTCTCTCTCACACTTTACCCTACTCTCAATCTTTCACTTTATACTGCTCTCTCTCACACTTTACACTGCTCTCTCCCTCTCACACTTTACACTGCTGTCTCTCACACTTTACACTGCTCTCTCTCACACTTTACACTGCTTTCTTTCACACTCTTTCAACTGCTCTCTCTCTCACACTTTACACTGCTCTCTCTCACGCTTTACACTGTTTTCTCTCACGCTTTACCCTGCTATCTCTCTCACACTTTACATTGCTCTCTCTCACACTTTAAACTGCTCTCTCTCACACTTTACACAGCTCTCTCTCACACACTTTACACCGCTCTCTCTCTCACACTTTACACTGCTCTCTCTCACACTTTACACTGCTCTCTCTCACACTTTACACTGCTCTCTCTCTCACACTTTACACTGCTCTCTCTCACACTTTACACTGCTCTCTCTCACACTTTACACTGCTTTCTCTCTCACACTTTACACTTCGTCTCTCACACACTTTACACTGCTCTCTCTCACAGACATTACACTGCTCTCTCTCTCACACTTTACACTGCTCTCTTTCTCGCTCACTTTACGCTGCTCTCTCTAACACTTTACACTGCTCTCTCTCATACTTTACACTATTCTCTCTCACACTTTACACTGCTCTCTCGCTCACACTAATACACTTCTCTCTGTCACACACTTTACACTGCTCTCTCTCACACTTTACACTGCTCTCTCTCTCACACTTTACACTGCTCTCTCTCACACTTTACACTGCTCTCTCTCGACTTTACACTGCTCTCTCTCTCACACTTTACACTTCTCTCTCTCACACACTTTACACTGCTCTCTCTCACAGACATTACACTGCTCTCTCTCTCACACTTTACACTGCTCTCTTTCTCGCTCACTTTACGCTGCTCTCTCTAACACTTTACACTGCTCTCTCTCATACTTTACACTGTTCTCTCTCACACTTTACACTGCTCTCTCGCTCACACTAATACACTTCTCTCTGTCACACACTTTACACTGCTCTCTCTCACACTTTACACTGCTCTCGCTCACACTAATACACTTCTCCTCTGTCACACACTTTACACTGCTCTCTCTCACACTTTACACTGCTCTCTCTCACAATTTACACGGCAGTCTCTCTCACACTATACACTGTTCTCTTTCACACTATACACTGCTCTCTCTCACACTTTACACTGCTATCTCTCTCACACTTTACACTGCTCTCTCTCTCACACTTTACACTGCTCTGTCACACACTTTACACTGCTCTCTGTCACACACTTTACACTGCTCTCTCTCTCATACTTTACACTGCTCTCTCGCTCCCCATTTTTCACTTCTCCCCTGTCGCACACTTTACACTGCTCTCTCTCACACTTTACACTGCTCTCTCTCACAATTTACACTGCAGTCTCTCACACACTTTACACTGCTCTCTCTCACACACTTACACTGCTCTCTCTCTCACAATTTACACTGCTCCTCTCTCACACTTTACACTGCTTTCTCTCACACTTTACACTGCTCTCTCTCACACTTTACACCTGCTCTCTCTCTCACACTTTACACTGCTCTCTCTCTCACGCTTTATACTGCTCTCTCTCACACTTTACACTGCTCTCACTCTTTCACTTTATACTGCTCTCTCTCAGACTTTACACTGCTCTCTCCCTCTCACACTTTACACTGCTGTCTCTCACACTTTACACTGCTCTCTCTCACACTTTTACACTCTTTCTTTCACACTCTTTCAACTGCTCTCTCTCTCACACTTTACACTGCTCTCTCTCACGCTTTACACTGTTTTCTCTCACGCTTTACCCTGCTATCTCTCTCACACTTTACATTGCTCTCTCTCACACTTTACACTGCTCTCTCTCACAATTTACACGGCAGTCTCTCTCACACTATACACTGTTCTCTTTCACACTTTACACTGCTATCTCTCTCACACTTTACACTGCTCTCTCTCTCACACTTTACACTGCTCTGTCACACACTTTACACTGCTCTCTCTCACACACTTTACACTGCTCTCTCTCTCACACTTTACTCTGCTCTCTCGCTCCCATTTTACACTTCTCCCTGTCGCACACTTTACACTGCTCTCTCTCACACTTTACACTGCTCTCTCTCACAATTTACACTGCAGTCTCTCTCACACTTTACACTGTTCTCGTTCACACTTTACACTACTCTCTTTCTGACACTTTACACTGCTCTCTCTCACACTTCACACTGCTCTCTCTCTCACACTTTACACTGCTCTCTCTCTCACACTTATACTGCTCTCTCTCTCACACTTTACATTGCTCTCTCTCACACAGTTTACCCTTCTCTCTCTCACACACTTTGCACTGCTCTCTCTCACACTTTACACTGCTCTCTCTCACACTTTGCACTGCTCTCTCTCTCTCACTTTACACTTCACTCTCTGATACTTTACACTGCTCTCTCTCTCACACTTTACACTGCTTTCTCTCACACTTTACACTGCTCTCTCTCACACTTTGCACTGCTCTCTCTCACTCCTTTACACTGCTCTCTCTCACACATTACACTGCTTTCTCTCTCACACTTTACACTGCTCTCTCTCAGACACTTTACACTGCTCTCTCCCTCTCACTTCACACTGCTCTTTCTCTCACTTTACACTGCTCTCTCTATCACACTTTATACTGCTTTCTCTCACACACATTACGCCGCTCTCTCTCTCACACTTTTACACTGCTCTCTTCTCACACTTTGCACTGCTCTCTCTCACACTTTACCCTGCTATCTCTCTCACACTTTACATTACTCTCTCTCGCACTTTAAACTGCTCTCTCTCACACGTTACACAGCTCTCTCTCACACACTTTACACCGCTCTCTCTCTCACACTTTACACTGCTCTCTCTCTCACACTTTACACTGCTCTCTCTCACATTTACACTGCTCTCTCACACACTTTACACTGCTCTCTCTCACACACTTTACACTGCTCTCTCTCTCACAAATTTACACTGCTCTCTCTCACACTTTACACTGCTCTCTCTCACACTTTACACTGCTCTCTCACACACTTTACACTGCTCTCTCTCACACACTTTACACTGCTCTCTCTCTCACAATTTACACTGCTCTCTCTCACACTTTGCACTGCTCTCTCTCACACTTTACACTGCTCTCTCTCACACTTTACACTGCTCTCTCTCTCACACTTTACACTGCTCTCTCTCTCACGCTTTATACTGCTCTCTCTCACACTTTACCCTACTCTCAATCTTTCACTTTATACTGCTCTCTCTCACACTTTACACTGCTCTCTCCCTCTCACACTTTACACTGCTGTCTCTCACACTTTACACTGCTCCTCTCTCACACTTTACACTGCTTTCTTTCACACTCTTTCAACTGCTCTCTCTCTCACACTTTACACTGCTCTCTCTCACGCTTTACACTGTTTTCTCTCACGCTTTACCCTGCTATCTCTCTCACACTTTACATTGCTCTCTCTCACACTTTAAACTGCTCTCTCTCACACTTTACACAGCTCTCTCTCACACACTTTACACCGCTCTCTCTCTCACACTTTACACTGCTCTCTCTCACACTTTACACTGCTCTCTCTCACACTTTACACTGCTCTCTCTCTCACACTTTACACTGCTCTCTCTCACACTTTACACTGCTCTCTCTCACACTTTACACTGCTTTCTCTCTCACACTTTACACTTCGTCTCTCACACACTTTACACTGCTCTCTCTCACAGACATTACACTGCCTCTCTCTCTCACACTTTACACTGCTCTCTTTCTCGCTCACTTTACGCTGCTCTCTCTAACACTTTACACTGCTCTCTCTCATACTTTACACTATTCTCTCTCACACTTTACACTGCTCTCTCGCTCACACTAATACACTTCTCTCTGTCACACACTTTACACTGCTCTCTCTCACACTTTACACTGCTCTCTCTCTCACACTTTACACTGCTCTCTCTCACACTTTACACTGCTCTCTCTCGGACTTTACACTGCTCTCTCTCTCACACTTTACACTTCTCTCTCTCACACACTTTACACTGCTCTCTCTCACAGACATTACACTGCTCTCTCTCTCACACTTTACACTGCTCTCTTTCTCGCTCACTTTACGCTGCTCTCTCTAACACTTTACACTGCTCTCTCTCTATACTTTACACTGTTCTCTCTCACACTTTACACTGCTCTCTCGCTCACACTAATACACTTCTCTCTGTCACACACTTTACACTGCTCTCTCTCACACTTTACACTGCTCTCGCTCACACTAATACACTTCTCTCTGTCACACACTTTACACTGCTCTCTCTCACACTTTACACTGCTCTCTCTCACAATTTACACGGCAGTCTCTCTCACACTATACACTGTTCTCTTTCACACTATACACTGCTCTCTCTCACACTTTACACTGCTATCTCTCTCACACTTTACACTGCTCTCTCTCTCACACTTTACACTGCTCTGTCACACACTTTACACTGCTCTCTGTCACACACTTTACACTGCTCTCTCTCTCATACTTTACACTGCTCTCTCGCTCCCATTTTTCACTTTCTCCCTGTCGCACACTTTACACTGCTCTCTCTCACACTTTACACTGCTCTCTCTCACAATTTACACTGCAGTCTCTCACACACTTTACACTGCTCTCTCTCACACACTTTACACTGCTCTCTCTCTCACAATTTACACTGCTCTCTCTCACACTTTACACTGCTTTCTCTCACACTTTACACTGCTCTCTCTCACACTTTACACTGCTCTCTCTCTCACACTTTACACTGCTCTCTCTCTCACGCTTTATACTGCTCTCTCTCACACTTTACACTGCTCTCACTCTTTCACTTTATACTGCTCTCTCTCAGACTTTACACTGCTCTCTCCCTCTCACACTTTACACTGCTGTCTCTCACACTTTACACTGCTCTCTCTCACACTTTACACTGCTTTCTTTCACACTCTTTCAACTGCTCTCTCTCTCACACTTTACACTGCTCTCTCTCACGCTTTACACTGTTTTCCTCTCACGCTTTACCCTGCTATCTCTCTCACACTTTACATTGCTCTCTCTCACACTTTACACTGCTCTCTCTCACAATTTACACGGCAGTCTCTCTCACACTATACACTGTTCTCTTTCACACTTTACACTGCTATCTCTCTCACACTTTACACTGCTCTCTCTCTCACACTTTACACTGCTCTGTCACACACTTTACACTGCTCTCTCTCACACACTTTACACTGCTCTCTCTCTCACACTTTACTCTGCTCTCTCGCTCCCATTTTACATTTCTCCCTGTCGCACACTTTACACTGCTCTCTCTCACACTTTACACTGCTCTCTCTCACAATTTACACTGCAGTCTCTCTCACACTTTACACTGTTCTCGTTCACACTTTACACTACTCTCTTTCTGACACTTTACACTGCTCTCTCTCACACTTCACACTGCTCTCTCTCTCACACTTTACACTGCTCTCTCTCTCACACTTATACTGCTCTCTCTCTCACACTTTACATTGCTCTCTCTCACACAGTTTACCCTTCTCTCTCTCACACACTTTGCACTGCTCTCTCTCACAACTTTACACTGCTCTCTCTCACACTTTGCACTGCTCTCTCTCTCTCACTTTACACTTCACTCTCTGATACTTTACACTGCTCTCTCTCACACACACTTTACACTGCTCTGTCACACACGTTACAGTGTTCTCCCTCACACACTTTACACTGCTCTTCTCTCACACTTTACACTACTCTCTCGCTCACACTTTGCACTTCTCTCTGTCACACACTTTACACTGCTCCTCTCTCACACTTTACACTGCTCTCTCTCTCACAATTTACACGGCAGTCTCTCTCACACTATACACTGTTCTCTTTCACACTTTACACTGCTCTCTCTCACACTTTACACTGCTCTCTCTCTCACACTTTACTCTGCTCTGTCGCACACTTTACTATGCTCTCTCTCACACACTTTACACTGCTCTCTCTCTCATACTTTACACTGCTCTCTCGCTCCCACTTTACGCTTCTCTCTGTCGCACACTTTACACTGCTCTCTCACACTTTACACTGCTGTCTCTCACAATTTACACTGCAGTCTCTCTCACACTTTACACTGTTCTCGTTCACACTTTACACTGCTCTCTCTCTCACACTTTACACTGCTCTCTCTCACACTTATACTGCTCTCTCTCTCACACTTTACATTGCTCTCTCTCACACAGTTTACCCTTCTCTCTCTCACACACTTTGCACTGCTCTCTCTCACACTTTACACTGCTCTCTCTCACACTTTGCACTGCTCTCTCTCTCTCTCACTTTACACTGCTCTCTCTGATACTTTACACTGCTCTCTCTCACACACTTTACACTGCTCTGTCACACACGTTACAGTGTTCTCCCTCACACACTTTACACTGCTCTCTCTCACAATTTACACTACTCTCTCGCTCACACTTTACACTTCTCTCTGTCACACACTTTACACTGCTCTCTCTCACACTTTACACTGCTCTCTCTCACAATTTACACGGCAGTCTCTCTCACACTATACACTGTTCTCTTTCACACTTTACACTGTTCTCGTTCACACTTTACACTGTTCTCGTTCACACTTTACACTGCTCTCTTTCTGACACTTTACACTGCTCTCTCTCACACTTTACACTGCTCTCTCTCTCTCACTTTACACTGCTCTCTCTCACACTTTATACTGCTCTCTCTCTCACACTTTACACTGCTCTCTCTCTCACACTTTACACTGCTCTCTCACACACTTTACACTGCTCTCTCTCTCACACTTTACACTGCTCTCTCTCTCACACTTATACTGCTCTCTCTCACTCTTTACACTGCTCTCTCGCTCCCACTTTACGCTTCTCTCTGTCGCACACTTTACACTGCTCTCTCACACTTTACACTGCTCTCTCTCACAATTTACACTGCAGTCTCTCTCACACTTAACACTGCTCTCTCTCACAGTTTACACTGCTCTCTCTCACACACTTTACATTGCTTTCTCTCACACTTTATACTTCTCTCTCTCTCACACTTTACACTGCTCTCTCTCCTGCACTTTACACTGCTCTCTCTCTCGCACTTTACACTGCTCTCTCACACTTTACACTGCTCTCTCTCACACTTTACACTGCTCTCTCTCACACTTTACACTGCTCTCTCTCTCACACTTTACACTTCTCTCTCTCACACACTTTACACTGCTGTCTCTCACAGACATTACACTGCTCTCTCTCTCACACTTTACACTGCTCTCTTTCTCGCTCACTTTACGCTGCTCTCTCTAACACTTTACACTGCTCTCTCTCATACTTTACACTGTTCTCTCTCACACTTTACACTGCTCTCTCGCTCACACTAATACACTTCTCTCTGTCACACACTTTACACTGCTCTCTCTCACACTTTACACTGCTCTCTCTCTCACACTTTACACTGCTCTCTCTCACACTTTACACTGCTCTCTCTCACACTTTACACTGCTCTCTCTCTCACACTTTACACTTCTCTCTCTCACACACTTTACACTGCTCTCTCTCACAGACATTACACTGCTCTCTCTCTCACACTTTACACTGCTCTCTATCTCGCTCACTTTACGCTGCTCTCTCTAACACTTTACACTGCTCTCTCTCATGCTTTACACTACTCTCTCTCACACTTTACACTGTTCTCTCTCACACTTTACACTGCTCTCTCGCTCACACTAATACACTTCTCTCTGTCACACACTTTACACTGCTCTCTCTCACACTTTACACTGCTCTCTCTCACAATTTACACGGCAGTCTCTCTCACACTATACACTGTTCTCTTTCACACTTTACACTGCTCTCTCTCACACTTTACACTGCTATCTCTCTCACACTTTACACTGCTCTCTCTCTCACACTTTACACTGCTCTGTCACACACTTTACACTGCTCTCTCTCACACACTTTACACTGCTCTCTCTCTCATACTTTACACTGCTCTCTCGCTCCCATTTTACACTTCTCCCTGTCGCACACTTTACACTGCTCTCTCTCACACTTTACACTGCTCTCTCTCACACTTTACACTGCTCTCTCTCTCACACTTTACACTGCTCTCTCTCACACTTTACACAGCTCTCTCTCACACACTTTACACCGCTCTCTCTCTCACACTTTACACTGCTCTCTCTCACACTTTACACTGCTCTCTCTCACACTTTACACTGCTCTCTCTCTCACACTTTACACTGCTCTCTCTCACACTTTACACTGCTCTCTCTCACACTTTACACTGCTCTCTCTCTCACACTTTACACTTCTCTCTCTCACACACTTTACACTGCTCTCTCTCACAGACATTACACTGCTCTCTCTCTCACACTTTACACTGCTCTCTTTCTCGCTCACTTTACGCTGCTCTCTCTAACACTTTACACTGCTCTCTCTCATGCTTTACACTACTCTCTCTCACACTTTACACTGTTCTCTCTCACACTTTACACTGCTCTCTCGCTCACACTAATACACTTCTCTCTGTCACACACTTTACACTGCTCTCTCTCACACTTTACACTGCTCTCTCTCACAATTTACACGGCAGTCTCTCTCACACTATACACTGTTCTCTTTCACACTTTACACTGCTCTCTCTCACACTTTACACTGCTATCTCTCTCACACTTTACACTGCTCTCTCTCTCACACTTTACACTGCTCTGTCACACACTTTACACTGCTCTCTCTCACACACTTTACACTGCTCTCTCTCTCATACTTTACACTGCTCTCTCGCTCCCATTTTACACTTCTCCCTGTCGCACACTTTACACTGCTCTCTCTCACACTTTACACTGCTCTCTCTCACACTTTACACTGCTCTCTCTCTCACACTTTACACTGCTCTCTCTCACACTTTACACAGCTCTCTCTCACACACTTTACACCGCTCTCTCTCTCACACTTTACACTGCTCTCTCTCACACTTTACACTGCTCTCTCTCACACTTTACACTGCTCTCTCTCTCACACTTTACACTGCTCTCTCTCACACTTTACACTGCTCTCTCTCACACTTTACACTGCTCTCTCTCTCACACTTTACACTTCTCTCTCTCACACACTTTACACTGCTCTCTCTCACAGACATTACACTGCTCTCTCTCTCACACTTTACACTGCTCTCTTTCTCGCTCACTTTACGCTGCTCTCTCTAACACTTTACACTGCTCTCTCTCATACTTTACACTGTTCTCTCTCACACTTTACACTGCTCTCTCGCTCACACTAATACACTTCTCTCTGTCACACACTTTACACTGCTCTCTCTCACACTTTACACTGCTCTCTCTCTCACACTTTACACTGCTCTCTCTCACACTTTACACTGCTCTCTCTCACACTTTACACTGCTCTCTCTCTCACACTTTACACTTCTCTCTCTCACACACTTTACACTGCTCTCTCTCACAGACATTACACTGCTCTCTCTCTCACACTTTACACTGCTCTCTTTCTCGCTCACTTTACGCTGCTCTCTCTCACACTTTACACTGCTCTCTCTCATACTTTACACTGTTCTCTCTCACACTTTACACTGCTCTCTCGCTCACACTAATACACTTCTCTCTGTCACACACTTTACACTGCTCTCTCTCACACTTTACTCTGCTCTCTCGCTCACACTAATACACTTCTCTCTGTCACACACTTTACACTGCTCTCTCTCACACTTTACACTGCTCTCTCTCACAATTTACACGGCAGTCTCTCTCACACTATACACTGTTCTCTTTCACACTTTACACTGCTCTCTCTCACACTTTACACTGCTATCTCTCTCACACTTTACACTGCTCTCTCTCTCACACTTTACACTGCTCTGTCACACACTTTACACTGCTCTCTGTCACACACTTTACACTGCTCTCTCTCTCATACTTTACACTGCTCTCTCGCTTCCATTTTTCACGTCTCCCTGTCGCACAATTTACACTGCTCTCTCTCACACTTTACACTGCTCTCTCTCACACTTTACACTGCTCTCTCTCTCACACTTTACACTGCTCTCTCTCACACTTTACACAGCTCTCTCTCACACACTTTACACCGCTCTCTCTCTCACACTTTACACTGCTCTCTCTCACACTTTACACTGCTCTCTCTCACACTTTACACTGCTCTCTCTCTCACACTTTACACTGCTCTCTCTCACACTTTACACTGCTCTCTCTCACACTTTACACTGCTCTCTCTCTCACACTTTACACTTCTCTCTCTCACACACTTTACACTGCTCTCTCTCACAGACATTACACTGCTCTCTCTCTCACACTTTACACTGCTCTCTTTCTCGCTCACTTTACGCTGCTCTCTCTAACACTTTACACTGCTCTCTCTCATGCTTTACACTACTCTCTCTCACACTTTACACTGTTCTCTCTCACACTTTACACTGCTCTCTCGCTCACACTAATACACTTCTCTCTGTCACACACTTTACACTGCTCTCTCTCACACTTTACACTGCTCTCTCTCACAATTTACACGGCAGTCTCTCTCACACTATACACTGTTCTCTTTCACACTTTACACTGCTCTCTCTCACACTTTACACTGCTATCTCTCTCACACTTTACACTGCTCTCTCTCTCACACTTTACACTGCTCTGTCACACACTTTACACTGCTCTCTCTCACACACTTTACACTGCTCTCTCTCTCATACTTTACACTGCTCTCTCGCTCCCATTTTACACTTCTCCCTGTCGCACACTTTACACTGCTCTCTCTCACACTTTACACTGCTCTCTCTCACACTTTACACTGCTCTCTCTCTCACACTTTACACTGCTCTCTCTCACACTTTACACAGCTCTCTCTCACACACTTTACACCGCTCTCTCTCTCACACTTTACACTGCTCTCTCTCACACTTTACACTGCTCTCTCTCACACTTTACACTGCTCTCTCTCTCACACTTTACACTGCTCTCTCTCACACTTTACACTGCTCTCTCTCACACTTTACACTGCTCTCTCTCTCACACTTTACACTTCTCTCTCACACACACTTTACACTGCTCTCTCTCACAGACATTACACTGCTCTCTCTCTCACACTTTACACTGCTCTCTTTCTCGCTCACTTTACGCTGCTCTCTCTCACACTTTACACTGCTCTCTCTCATACTTTACACTGTTCTCTCTCACACTTTACACTGCTCTCTCGCTCACACTAATACACTTCTCTCTGTCACACACTTTACACTGCTCTCTCTCACACTTTACTCTGCTCTCTCGCTCACACTAATACACTTCTCTCTGTCACACACTTTACACTGGTCTCTCTCACACTTTACACTGCTCTCTCTCACAATTTACACGGCAGTCTCTCTCACACTATACACTGTTCTCTTTCACACTTTACACTGCTCTCTCTCACACTTTACACTGCTATCTCTCTCACACTTTACACTGCTCTCTCTCTCACACTTTACACTGCTCTGTCACACACTTTACACTGCTCTCTGTCACACACTTTACACTGCTCTCTCTCTCATACTTTACACTGCTCTCTCGCTTCCATTTTTCACGTCTCCCTGTCGCACACTTTACACTGCTCTCTCTCACACTTTACACTGCTCTCTCTCACAATTTACACTGCAGTCTCTCACACACTTTACACTGCTCTCTCTCACACACTTTACACTGCTCTCTCTCTCACAATTTACACTGCTCTCTCTCACACTTTACACTGCTCTCTCTCACACTTTACACTGCTCTCTCTCTCACACTTTACACTGCTCTCTCTCTCACGCTTTATACTGCTCTCTCTCACACTTTACACTACTCTCACTCTTTCACTTTATACTGCTCTCTCTCACACTTTACACTGCTCTCTCCCTCTCACACTTTACACTGCTGTCTCTCACACTTTACACTGCTCTCTCTCACACTTTACACTGCTTTCTTTCACACTCTTTCAACTGCTCTCTCTCTCACACTTTACACTGCTCTCTCTCACGCTTTACACTGTTTTCTCTCACGCTTTACCCTGCTATCTCTCTCACACTTTACATTGCTCTCTCTCACACTTTAAACTGCTCTCTCTCACACTTTACACAGCTCTCTCTCACACACTTTACACCGCTCTCTCTCTCACACTTTACACTGCTCTCTCTCACAGTTTACAGTGCTCTCTCTCACACTTTACACAGCTCTCTCTCTCACACTTTACACTGCTCTCTCTCACACTTTACACTGCTCTCTCTCACACTTTACACTGCTCTCTCTCTCACACTTTACACTTCTCTCTCTCACACACTTTACACTGCTCTCTCTCACAGACATTACACTGCTCTCTCTCTCACACTTTACACTGCTCTCTCTCTCGCTCACTTTACGCTGCTCTCTCTAACACTTTACACTGCTCTCTCTCATACTTTACACTACTCTCTCTCACACTTTACACTGTTCTCTCTCACACTTTACCCTGCTCTTTCGCTCACACTAATACACTTCTCTCTGTCACACACTTTACACTGCTCTCTCTCACACTTTACACTGCTCTCTCGCTCACACTAATACACTTCTCTCTGTCACACACTTTACACTGCTCTCTCTCACACTTTACACTGCTCTCTCTCACAATTTACACGGCAGTCTCTCTCACACTATACACTGTTCTCTTTCACACTTTACACTGCTATCTCTCTCACACTTTACACTGCTCTCTCTCTCACACTTTACACTGCTCTGTCACACACTTTACACTGCTCTCTCTCACACACTTTACACTGCTCTCTCTCTCATACTTTACACTGCTCTCTCGCTCCCATTTTACACTTCTCCCTGTCGCACACTTTACACTGCTCTCTCTCACACTTTACACTGCTCTCTCTCACAATTTACACTGCAGTCTCTCTCACACTTTACACTGTTCTCGTTCACACTTTACACTACTCTCTTTCTGACACTTTACACTGCTCTCTCTCACACTTTACACTACTCTCTCGCTCACACTTTACACTTCTCTCTGTCACACACTTTACACTGCTCTCTCTCACACTTTACACTGCTCTCTCTCACAATTTACACGGCAGTCTCTCTCACACTATACACTGTTCTCTTTCACACTTTACACTGCTTTCTCTCACACTTTACACTGCTATCTCCCTCACACTTTACACTGCTCTCTCTCTCACACTTTACACTGCTCTGTCACACACTTTACACTGCTCTCTCTCACACTACACTGCTCTCTCTCTCATACTTTACACTGCTCTCTCGCTCCCACTTTACGCTTCTCCCTGTCGCACACTTTACACTGCTCTCTCACACTTTACACTGCTCTCTCTCACAATTTACACTGCAGTCTCTCTCACACTTTACACTGTTCTCGTTCACACTTTACACTGTTCTCGTTCACACTTTACACTGCTCTCTTTCTGACACTTTACACTGCTCTCTCTCACACTTTACACTGCTCTCTCTCTCTCACTTTACACTGCTCTCTCTCACACTTTATACTGCTCTCTCTCTCACACTTTACACTGCTCTCTCTCTCACACTTTACACTGCTC
>NW_027277160.1:0-7500 GCF_030028105.1 Mobula birostris
TGGTTAACCATTTGCCCGGGCCGGGTTGGTTAACGAATTGTCAGGTTTGGGCTTGGTTAACCATTTGCCCGGGCCGGGTTGGTTAGCGAATTGTCATGGTTGGGTTGGTTAACGAATTGTCGGGTTTGGGCTTGGTTAACGATTTGCCCGAGCAGGGTGGGTGAACACATTGTCAGGAGCGTGCGCAGTTGGTTCACGAAACTGCCTGTTCCGGGTTTCTAGAGCGTTGTCAGGCCCGGCCGGCCGGGTTAGCGGCTTGCCAGACCCAACTTGACGAAATTCAGTGCGGCGCGGGTAAACGGCGGGAGTAACTATGACTCTCTTAAGGTAAGGAGGGGGGCCCATGGGCCAGCAAGGAGTTTCTGATGAACCTCGGCCGGGACATTTTGACGGCGGGGCAAGAACTAGTTGTTATTGAGGGCGAAGGGTTTGTCCTCAGCGGGTTGATTGTCGAATTGTCGGGACTGCCGGGCCGGTTAGCGATTTGCCCGGCCGGCTTGGTTAACCATTTGCCCGAGCCGGGTTGGTTACCGAATTGTCTGGGTTGGGCTTGGTTAACCATTTGCCCGGGCCGGGTTGGTTAGCGAATTGCCATGGTTGGGTTGGTTATCGAATTGTCGGGTTTGGGCTTGGTTAACGATTTGCCCGAGCAGGGTGGGTGAACGCATTGTCAGGAGCGTGCGCGGTTGGTTCACGAAACTGCCTGTTCCGGGTTTCTAGAGCGTTGTCAGGCCCGGCCGGCCGGGTTAGCGGCTTGCCAGACCCAACTTGACGAAATTCAGTGCGGCGCGGGTAAACGGCGGGAGTAACTATGACTCTCTTAAGGTATATAAGGAGGGGGGCCCATGGGCCAGGAAGGAGTTTCTGATGAACATCGGCCGGGACATTTTGACGGCGGGGCAAGACGTCGTTGTTATTGAGGGTGAAGGGTTTGTCCTCAGCTGGTTGATTGTCGAATAGTCGGGGCTGCCGGGCCGGTTACCGATTTGCCCGGCCGGCTTGGTTAACCATTTGCCCGGGCCGGGTTGGTTAACGAATTGTCAGGGTTGGGCTTGGTTAACCATTTGCCCGGGCCGGGTTGGTTAGCGAATTGCCATGGTTGGGTTGGTTAACGAATTGTCGGGTTTGGGCTTGGTTAACGACTTGACCGTGCAGGGTTGGTTAACGCCTTGTCAGGAGCGTGCGCGGTTGGTTCACGAAACTGCCTGTTCCGGGTTTCTAGAGCATTGTCAGGCCCGGCCGGCCGGGTTAGCGGCTTGCCAGACCCAACTTGACGAAATTCAGTGCGGCGCGGGTAAACGGCGGGAGTAACTATGACTCTCTTAAGGTAAGGAGGGGGGCCCATGGGCCAGCAAGGAGTTTCTGATGAACATCGGCCGGGACATTTTGACGGCGGGGCAAGAACTAGTTGTTATTGAGGGTGAAGGGTTTGTCCTCAGCTGGTTGATTGTCGAATAGTCGGGGCTGCCGGGCCGGTTACCGATTTGCCCGGCCGGCTTGGTTAACCATTTGCCCGAGCCGGGTTGGTTAATGAATTGCCATGGCCGGGTTGGTTAACGCAGTTTCAGGGTTGGGCTTGATTAACGATTTGCCCGAGCAGGGTTGGCTAACGCATTGTCAGGAGCGTGCGCGGTTGGTTCACGAAACTGCCTGTTCCGGGTTTCTAGAGCGTTGTCAGGCCCGGCCGGCCGGGTTAGCGGCTTGCCAGACCCAACTTGACGAAATTCAGTGCGGCGCGGGTAAACGGCGGGAGTAACTATGACTCTCTTAAGGTTAAGGAGGGGGGCCCATGGGCCAGCAAGGAGTTTCTGGTGAACATCGGCCGGGACATTTTGACGGCGGGGCAAGACGTCGTTGTTATTGAGGGTGAAGGGTTTGTCCTCAGCTGGTTGATTGTCGAATTGTCGGGACTGCCGGGCCGGTTACCGATTTGCCCGGCCGGCTTGGTTAACCATTTGCCCGAGCCGGGTTGGTTACCGAATTGTCAGGGTTGGGCTTGGTTAACCATTTGTCCGAGCCGGGTTGGTTAATGAATTGCCATGGCCGGGTTGGTTAACGCAGTTTCAGGGTTGGGCTTGATTAACGATTTGCCCGAGCAGGGTTGGCTAACGCATTGTCAGGAGCGTGCGCGGTTGGTTCACGAAACTGCCTGTTCCGGGTTTCTAGAGCGTTGTCAGGCCCGGCCGGCCGGGTTAGCGGCTTGCCAGACCCAACTTGACGAAATTCAGTGCGGCGCGGGTAAACGGCGGGAGTAACTATGACTCTCTTAAGGTATGGAGGGGGGCCCATGGGCCAGCAAGGAGTTTCTGATGAACATCGGCCGGGACATTTTGACGGCGGGGCAAGAACTAGTTGTTATTGAGGGCGAAGGGTTTGTCCTCAGCGGGTTCATTGTCGAATTGTCGGGACTGCCGGGCCGGTTAGCGATTTGCCCGGCCGGCTTGGTTAACCATTTGCCCGAGCCGGGTTGGTTACCGAATTGTCAGGGTTGGGCTTGGTTAACCATTTGCCCGAGCCGCGTTGGTTAATGAATTGCCATGGCCGGGTTGGTTATCGAATTGTCGGGTTTGGGCTTGGTTAACGATTTGCCCGAGCAGGGTGGGTGAACGCATTGTCAGGAGCGTGCGCGGTTGGTTCACGAAACTGCCTGTTCCGGGTTTCTAGAGCGTTGTCAGGCCCGGCCGGCCGGGTTAGCGGCTTGCCAGACCCAACTTGACGAAATTCAGTGCGGCGCGGGTAAACGGCGGGAGTAACTATGACTCTCTTAAGGTAAGGAGGGGGGCCCATGGGCCAGCAAGGAGTTTCTGATGAACATCGGCCGGGACATTTTGACGGCGGGGCAAGACGTAGTTGTTATTGAGGGTGAAGGGTTTGTCCTCAGCTGGTTGATTGTCGAATAGTCGGGGCTGCCGGGCCGGTTACCGATTTGCCCGGCCGGCTTGGTTAACCATTTGCCCGGGCCGGGTTGGTTAACGAATTGTCAGGTTTGGGCTTGGTTAACCATTTGCCCGGGCCGGGTTGGTTAGCGAATTGTCATGGTTGGGTTGGTTAACGCATTGTCAGGGTTGGGCTTGGTTAACGATTTGCCCGAGCAGGGTGGGTGAACGCATTGTCAGGAGCGTGCGCGGTTGGTTCACGAAACTGCCTGTTCCGGGTTTCTAGAGCGTTGTCAGGCCCGGCCGGCCGGGTTAGCGGGTTGCCAGACCCAACTTGACGAAATTCAGTGCGGCGCGGGTAAACGGCGGGAGTGTTGGTTAACGAATTGTCAGGGTTGGGCTTGGTTAAGCATTTGCCCGAGCCGGGTTGGTTAGCGAATTGCCATGGTTGGGTTGGTTAAGGAATTGTCGGGTTTGGGCTTGGTTAACGACTTGACCGTGCAGGGTTGGTTAACGAATTGTCGGGGTTGGGCTTGGTTAACGATTTGCCCGAGCAGGGTTGGTTAGCGAATTGTCAAGGGTTCGGCTTGGTTAACGACTTGACCGTGCAGGGTTGGTTAGCCCATTGTCAGGAGCGTGCGCGGTTGGTTCACGAAACTGCCTGTTCCGGGTTTCGAGAGCGTTGTCAGGCCCGGCCGGCCGGGTTAGCGGCTTGCCAGACCCAACTTAACGAAATTCATTGCAGCGCGGGTAATCGGCGGGAGTCGCTTGGTTAACGTTATGGCCGGGCCAGGCTGGTTAATCAATTGTCCAGGCCCGGTTGGTTACCCAATTGGCCAGGCCGGGGTGGATAACGAATTGGCCAGTCTCGGTTGGTTAACCAATTGCCCGGGCCGGGCCGGGTTGGTTAACGAATTGTCCGGGTCAGACTGGTTAACGAATTGGCATGTCCGAGTAGGTTAACGAATTGCCAGAGCCAGCTTGGTTAACGAATTGTCCGGCTGGGTTGGTGCACTCATTGCCAGGACAGGGTTGTTTAATGAATTGTCCGTTCCCAGTTGGTTCACGAATTGGCAAGGCCAGGGTGGTTAAGGAATTGTCCGGGCCAGGTTGGTTAACGAATTGCCCGTCCTGGCTGGTTAACGAATTGTCAGGGTCAGGTTGGTTACCGAATTGCCATGGCCGTGTAGGTTAACGAATTGCCAGAGCCAGCTTGGTTAACGAATTGTCCGGCCGCGTTGGTTAACGAATTGTCCGTTCCCAGTTGGTTCACGAATTGGCAAGGACAGGGTGGTTAACGAATTGTCCGGCCGGGCTGGTGCACTCATTGCCAGGACAGGGTTGGTTACCGAATTGTCCGTTCCCAGTTGGTTCACGAATTGGAAAACCAGGGTGGTTAAAGTATTGTCCGGGCCTGGTTGGTTAACGAATTGCCCGTCCTGGTTGGTTAACGAATTGTCCGGGTCAGGTTAGTTAACGAATTGCCAGGGTCTGGTTGGTTACCGAATTGTCCGGCCGGGTTGGTGCACTCATTGCCAGGACAGGGTTGGTTGACGAATTGCCCGTCCTGGTTGGTTAACGAATTGCCAGGGTCTGGTTGGTTACCGAATTGTCCGGCCGGGTTGGTGCACTCATTGCCAGGACAGGGTTGGTTGACGAATTGCCCGTCCTGGTTGGTTAACGAATTGCCAGGGTCTGGTTGGTTACCGAATTGTCCGGCCGGGTTGGTGCACTCATTGCCAGGACAGGGTTGGTTAACGAATTGTCAGGGTCAGGTTGGTTAACGAATTGCCATGGCCGGGTAGGTTAACGAATTGCCAGAGCCAGCTTGGTTAACGAATTGTCCGGCCGGGTTGGTGCACTCATTGCCAGGACAAGGTTGGTTAACGAATTGCCCGGTTCCGAATGGTTAACGTATTGCCCGGTCCCGTTCGGTTCACGAATTGCCCGCCCGCTGATTGTTAACTTTTCGCACCGGCGGGGGATGGCTTGGGTAACGAGCCTCCAAGATCTGTCGGTTAACCATTTGCCCGGTGGCAATTCGTTAACCAAGTCCGCTCCGGAAGTCTGGATGGGGGTCGGATTTGCCGGCCGAGGCCGACCCGGAGTTCCAGAGGCTCGGCCGCCGGGGTCAGATTCGGCCGCCCCTTTGACACATGCAATTTCTGTACGGGGGCATTGGCGGGGTTCCTGCAGATATATAGGGAGGCCGTTTTCACGAGTTGTTGAAGTATTCGGTAGATGGCACCGGCCTCCCCAATTGGTTAACCCGGGCCACGCGGCAGCTTTTCCGCACGATTCCGAAGATTGCCGGTATGGATTTTCGGACAAATACCCAATTGCGGAAGTCTGTCAGCGGGACCTATTCGCAGGCCCATGCCGGCCGAGGGGCGGCATTTTCCGTTTGACTACCGGTGCTCCGGCCGCCGAATGGAAACCTTGCCCGAATGAATTTCTGACAAAGTCCCGAGGCGGGAGCCAGTAAGGGGACGTATTCGGCGGGCCGTGCCGGCCGAGCGGCGGCATTTTCGGAGGGACAACCGCAGGTCCCGCCGTCGATCCGAGACCTTGGCTGAAGAGTCGAAAGTAATCTAAGTCCCGACTCGGAAGTCAGAATGAAGGCGACTTCGGGGCCCTCCTGCCGACCGAGGCGGCCGATCGACGGCGGCACTACCGGAGGGCCGCCCGCCGAGCCAGCCGCGTGCCCTCGGCGCCACGCCGGTTAACCAATTGCCGTCGGAAGCCTGTGAAGGTCGGATCTGCCCCGTCGGGCGGGCCCGAGGTGCCCCGCGACCGGCATGAGCTCCGGGCGTCGTGCCGCCGGTTTGACACATGTCATTGTTGCACGGTCTGTCGCGGCTCTGGTTAACGAGTTAGGCCCGGAAGTCACTATGGGGGTCGGATTTGCCCCGCCTGGCGGGGCCAGAGTGCGACCTTCCCGGCAGGACTTCCGGGAGGCATCCCGCCGACTTGACACATGCAATTTCTGTACGGGGGGATTGGCGGGGTTCCCGGAGATTTACGGGAACACGTTTTCCAGACACACTTAGCAGGGTGACTAGTGGTACGGTTGACACAGTGCAGAGTTCTAAGTGAGCCTTACTCAATTGTGACTCAGTAAGCGGGAGGCCGGGCGAGCTCCGACTTACAATGATAAAAGCTTTTTTTCGCTATTTCCGAAAAAAATGACAAAGTCCAAGAACGCAGCGGGGGCTGCGGACAGACAGAGTCTGAGCGCGGACCGCGGGCGGCGGCCGGCAGACCGACGGTGGCAAAAGCTTTATATCGATCCGAAAAGCAAAGAGGCATTGTGTGTACCAAGACGGAGAAGGGACAAGCCTGCCGCTGGTGCCCTCGCGAGTGTCGTCTGCGTTAGACCTCTGTTCCCCGATCGATCCGGCTTGGTCGGTCCTACCTTTGGGAGAGGCCGAGTGGAAGCGACGGTCTCGACACGTGCGCCGAACTTCCGTGCTCGGCTCGTTACCATCTCCGGAGGTGGGCAGGTGGGTCTGCCGCGGGGCGGCCCGATTGCCGACCGAGGGCTTCATGCTTTGGGCGGAATTGACGTTGGGCATTCGCACGTTTGCACCACGATCGATTGACGGAGTCTCCCGCCGGCGGACGGGACTGCTGTGCGCATAGATGACGGGGGCCGGTCGAACGACCGTCGACCATCCCGAGAAGGCAGCTACACCCACGCGCATATACCTAGGCGGTGAAGGTGCGGACCTCACCGGCGCGATCGACGGGGTGGGATGGCGAGGCGTTCACCGGCGCGGCGTTAGGCCCTGGGCCGACGGAGGCGAGCGGCGACCGTCGACCGTCCTGAGAGCCAGCTCGGCGGAAGGGTGCGGGTGCGGACCTCACCCAGCGACGCGGCTCGATAGGGGATGGCGCGGCACTGCGACGACAGACATGGCCCGAGAGAGCAAGGGACGGGCGCGCCGGCCGCAGCAGCACTCTTTCGCGCCGTAGGGGCAAGGCGAAAGAGTCGGGAGAGTTCCATAGGCCAGAGTGGCAGGGAGATGCCCGGTTCAGCCTGACTCAACCGAAGCGTTGATCCTCGGTCACCAACGAGAGGAAGGAGAGGCTCTGCGCGCGCGGTGCTACCGACTGACGGCCGGCCGATGTGCGATTTCCAGAAGGTCGGGCGGCACCCGCGCGTTCCCTCCCCGCTCCAGCAGAGGCCGGAGACGTCCGGTCGCCAGAGCGGTCCGCGTGCAGCCTCCGGTTCCGCGAGAAGGCTAGTGTCCTCGGGACGAGGAGAGCCTTGTGAGCGGTCCGGCGGGCGGTGCAGCAAATTGTCGGTACGTTTCTCGGCATTGTCATATACGAATCCTGAGAGAGAAAGAGAAAAGGGGTGTCCGCGACGCGTACGTGGGCCAAGGGCGCGTGCGGCGCCGCGACACCCAGCGGATCCCTGCAATGGAGGGGACCGCCGATGGCTGAACCGAGCACCAACCTACCCCGGCGGCGGGGAGGCCACGTGCACGAGCGCGGCAGCTTACCTGGCGCACGACCGACCCCCCCCCCCACCCCCTCGCGCATCTGGCGGCGGGCGGACGGGCGGGGCGCAGGCCAGCCGGGCGCAGCGGTCGGACAGATGAGAAAGTAGGCGGTGAAG
>NW_027277160.1:17500-25000 GCF_030028105.1 Mobula birostris
CCGGCTGCGGGCAGTTTTGGTTAACGAGTTGCCCAGCCAACTTTTTGGCGCGGTTAGGGGCATAATTAGTGTTGTCCCCCTTGGCGGTAAAGTTAGGCGCCTCTTCGTTAACCGGCGCCGCTGCGTTAGCCGGAGCTCGCCTCGGTCGGTCGGTGGGCGGCCCTCCGGCGGGATTGCTCCCACCGTGGATGGATGGCGCGCCTCGACCGGCCAGAGGCCGTGGAACCCGCCCGCCCGAAAGTCCCAAGTTGTGAGTCGAGACATCGGGTAGGCGCGGGGAGCTCCGGTGGTCCGGCCGAAAATGCCGCCGCCCGGCCGGCACAGCCCTCCGAATCGGTCCCCAGGCGGACTTCCGCCAGTGGGAATTGGTCCGAAAATTCGTACGGGCAAAGTTGAGATTCGGCCGTAAATGCCGCCACGCGGCCCGGGTTAACGATGTGGGGAGGCCCGTGCCGCCTGTCGACCACTCCTCGGTGATCGTGAAAACCGCCTCCCCATATATCTGCAGGAACCCCGCCAATGCCCCCGTACAGAAATCGCATGTGTCAAAGGGGCGGCCGAACTTGACCCCGGCGGCCGGGGCTCTGGAACTCCCGGCCGGCAGTGGCCGGCAAATCCGACCCGCATCCGGACTTCCGAGCCAGACTTGGTTAACGAATTGCACCTGGGTAACCAAAACTCCCTGGACCACCCGATCTCCGGACACATGGTTCAAGCTCACACACCCACACACCCACCCACCCACCCACCGCGCGGGCCCCGTACGCCGTAGCATTGGAAGAGGTGGGCTGCGCCAGCTGGTTTTTTTTATCGAATTGTCAGGGTCCGGTCGGGTTAAGGATTTGACAGGGCCAGCTTGCCGAAATTCAGTGAAGCGCGGGTATTCGGCGGGAGTAACTATGACTTAAGGCGGGGGGCCCATGGGCCAGCAAGGAGTTTCTGGTGAACATCGGCCGGGACATTTTGACGGCGGGGCAAGACGTAGTTGTTAATGAGGGTGAAGGGTTTGTCCTCAGCTGGTTGATTGTCGAATAGTCGGGGCTGCCGGGCCGGTTACCGATTTGCCCGGCCGGCTTGGTTAACCATTTGCCCGGGCCGGGTTGGTTAACGAATTGTCAGGGTTGGGCTTGGTTAACCATTTGCCCGGGCCGGGTTGGTTAGCGAATTGCCATGGTTGGGTTGGTTAACGAATTGTCGGGTTTGGGCTTGGTTAACGACTTGACCGTGCAGGGTTGGTTAACGCCTTGTCAGGAGCGTGCGCGGTTGGTTCACGAAACTGCCTGTTCCGGGTTTCTAGAGCATTGTCAGGCCCGGCCGGCCGGGTTAGCGGCTTGCCAGACCCAACTTGACGAAATTCAGTGCGGCGCGGGTAAACGGCGGGAGTAACTATGACTCTCCCATGGGCCAGCAAGGCGTTTCTGATGAACATCGGCCGGGACATTTTGACGGCGGGGCAAGAACTAGTTGTTATTGAGGGTGAAGGGTTTGTCCTCAGCTGGTTGATTGTCGAATAGTCGGGGCTGCCGGGCCGGTTACCGATTTGCCCGGCCGGCTTGGTTAACCATTTGCCCGAGCCGGGTTGGTTAATGAATTGCCATGGCCGGGTTGGTTAACGCAGTTTCAGGGTTGGGCTTGATTAACGATTTGCCCGAGCAGGGTTGGCTAACGCATTGTCAGGAGCGTGCGCGGTTGGTTCACGAAACTGCCTGTTCCGGGTTTCTAGAGCGTTGTCAGGCCCGGCCGGCCGGGTTAGCGGCTTGCCAGACCCAACTTGACGAAATTCAGTGCGGCGCGGGTAAACGGCGGGAGTAACTATGACTCTCTTAAGGTAAGGAGGGGGGCCCATGGGCCAGCAAGGAGTTTCTGATGAACATCGGCCGGGACATTTTGACGGCGGGGCAAGACGTAGTTGTTATTGA
Organism: Mobula birostris; assembly: GCF_030028105.1. Lineage (NCBI taxonomy): Eukaryota > Metazoa > Chordata > Chondrichthyes > Myliobatiformes > Myliobatidae > Mobula > Mobula birostris. Next base: position 19,420 of record NW_027277160.1, read on the forward strand.
GGGTGAAGGGTTTGTCCTCAGCTGGTTGATTGTCGAATAGTCGGGGCTGCCGGGCCGGTTACCGATTTGCCCGGCCGGCTTGGTTAACCATTTGCCCGGGCCGGGTTGGTTAACGAATTGTCAGGTTTGGGCTTGGTTAACCATTTGCCCGGGCCGGGTTGGTTAGCGAATTGTCATGGTTGGGTTGGTTAACGAATTGTCGGGTTTGGGCTTGGTTAACGATTTGCCCGAGCAGGGTGGGTGAACACATTGTCAGGAGCGTGCGCAGTTGGTTCACGAAACTGCCTGTTCCGGGTTTCTAGAGCGTTGTCAGGCCCGGCCGGCCGGGTTAGCGGCTTGCCAGACCCAACTTGACGAAATTCAGTGCGGCGCGGGTAAACGGCGGGAGTAACTATGACTCTCTTAAGGTAAGGAGGGGGGCCCATGGGCCAGCAAGGAGTTTCTGATGAACCTCGGCCGGGACATTTTGACGGCGGGGCAAGAACTAGTTGTTATTGAGGGCGAAGGGTTTGTCCTCAGCGGGTTGATTGTCGAATTGTCGGGACTGCCGGGCCGGTTAGCGATTTGCCCGGCCGGCTTGGTTAACCATTTGCCCGAGCCGGGTTGGTTACCGAATTGTCTGGGTTGGGCTTGGTTAACCATTTGCCCGGGCCGGGTTGGTTAGCGAATTGCCATGGTTGGGTTGGTTATCGAATTGTCGGGTTTGGGCTTGGTTAACGATTTGCCCGAGCAGGGTGGGTGAACGCATTGTCAGGAGCGTGCGCGGTTGGTTCACGAAACTGCCTGTTCCGGGTTTCTAGAGCGTTGTCAGGCCCGGCCGGCCGGGTTAGCGGCTTGCCAGACCCAACTTGACGAAATTCAGTGCGGCGCGGGTAAACGGCGGGAGTAACTATGACTCTCTTAAGGTATATAAGGAGGGGGGCCCATGGGCCAGGAAGGAGTTTCTGATGAACATCGGCCGGGACATTTTGACGGCGGGGCAAGACGTCGTTGTTATTGAGGGTGAAGGGTTTGTCCTCAGCTGGTTGATTGTCGAATAGTCGGGGCTGCCGGGCCGGTTACCGATTTGCCCGGCCGGCTTGGTTAACCATTTGCCCGGGCCGGGTTGGTTAACGAATTGTCAGGGTTGGGCTTGGTTAACCATTTGCCCGGGCCGGGTTGGTTAGCGAATTGCCATGGTTGGGTTGGTTAACGAATTGTCGGGTTTGGGCTTGGTTAACGACTTGACCGTGCAGGGTTGGTTAACGCCTTGTCAGGAGCGTGCGCGGTTGGTTCACGAAACTGCCTGTTCCGGGTTTCTAGAGCATTGTCAGGCCCGGCCGGCCGGGTTAGCGGCTTGCCAGACCCAACTTGACGAAATTCAGTGCGGCGCGGGTAAACGGCGGGAGTAACTATGACTCTCTTAAGGTAAGGAGGGGGGCCCATGGGCCAGCAAGGAGTTTCTGATGAACATCGGCCGGGACATTTTGACGGCGGGGCAAGAACTAGTTGTTATTGAGGGTGAAGGGTTTGTCCTCAGCTGGTTGATTGTCGAATAGTCGGGGCTGCCGGGCCGGTTACCGATTTGCCCGGCCGGCTTGGTTAACCATTTGCCCGAGCCGGGTTGGTTAATGAATTGCCATGGCCGGGTTGGTTAACGCAGTTTCAGGGTTGGGCTTGATTAACGATTTGCCCGAGCAGGGTTGGCTAACGCATTGTCAGGAGCGTGCGCGGTTGGTTCACGAAACTGCCTGTTCCGGGTTTCTAGAGCGTTGTCAGGCCCGGCCGGCCGGGTTAGCGGCTTGCCAGACCCAACTTGACGAAATTCAGTGCGGCGCGGGTAAACGGCGGGAGTAACTATGACTCTCTTAAGGTTAAGGAGGGGGGCCCATGGGCCAGCAAGGAGTTTCTGGTGAACATCGGCCGGGACATTTTGACGGCGGGGCAAGACGTCGTTGTTATTGAGGGTGAAGGGTTTGTCCTCAGCTGGTTGATTGTCGAATTGTCGGGACTGCCGGGCCGGTTACCGATTTGCCCGGCCGGCTTGGTTAACCATTTGCCCGAGCCGGGTTGGTTACCGAATTGTCAGGGTTGGGCTTGGTTAACCATTTGTCCGAGCCGGGTTGGTTAATGAATTGCCATGGCCGGGTTGGTTAACGCAGTTTCAGGGTTGGGCTTGATTAACGATTTGCCCGAGCAGGGTTGGCTAACGCATTGTCAGGAGCGTGCGCGGTTGGTTCACGAAACTGCCTGTTCCGGGTTTCTAGAGCGTTGTCAGGCCCGGCCGGCCGGGTTAGCGGCTTGCCAGACCCAACTTGACGAAATTCAGTGCGGCGCGGGTAAACGGCGGGAGTAACTATGACTCTCTTAAGGTATGGAGGGGGGCCCATGGGCCAGCAAGGAGTTTCTGATGAACATCGGCCGGGACATTTTGACGGCGGGGCAAGAACTAGTTGTTATTGAGGGCGAAGGGTTTGTCCTCAGCGGGTTCATTGTCGAATTGTCGGGACTGCCGGGCCGGTTAGCGATTTGCCCGGCCGGCTTGGTTAACCATTTGCCCGAGCCGGGTTGGTTACCGAATTGTCAGGGTTGGGCTTGGTTAACCATTTGCCCGAGCCGCGTTGGTTAATGAATTGCCATGGCCGGGTTGGTTATCGAATTGTCGGGTTTGGGCTTGGTTAACGATTTGCCCGAGCAGGGTGGGTGAACGCATTGTCAGGAGCGTGCGCGGTTGGTTCACGAAACTGCCTGTTCCGGGTTTCTAGAGCGTTGTCAGGCCCGGCCGGCCGGGTTAGCGGCTTGCCAGACCCAACTTGACGAAATTCAGTGCGGCGCGGGTAAACGGCGGGAGTAACTATGACTCTCTTAAGGTAAGGAGGGGGGCCCATGGGCCAGCAAGGAGTTTCTGATGAACATCGGCCGGGACATTTTGACGGCGGGGCAAGACGTAGTTGTTATTGAGGGTGAAGGGTTTGTCCTCAGCTGGTTGATTGTCGAATAGTCGGGGCTGCCGGGCCGGTTACCGATTTGCCCGGCCGGCTTGGTTAACCATTTGCCCGGGCCGGGTTGGTTAACGAATTGTCAGGTTTGGGCTTGGTTAACCATTTGCCCGGGCCGGGTTGGTTAGCGAATTGTCATGGTTGGGTTGGTTAACGCATTGTCAGGGTTGGGCTTGGTTAACGATTTGCCCGAGCAGGGTGGGTGAACGCATTGTCAGGAGCGTGCGCGGTTGGTTCACGAAACTGCCTGTTCCGGGTTTCTAGAGCGTTGTCAGGCCCGGCCGGCCGGGTTAGCGGGTTGCCAGACCCAACTTGACGAAATTCAGTGCGGCGCGGGTAAACGGCGGGAGTGTTGGTTAACGAATTGTCAGGGTTGGGCTTGGTTAAGCATTTGCCCGAGCCGGGTTGGTTAGCGAATTGCCATGGTTGGGTTGGTTAAGGAATTGTCGGGTTTGGGCTTGGTTAACGACTTGACCGTGCAGGGTTGGTTAACGAATTGTCGGGGTTGGGCTTGGTTAACGATTTGCCCGAGCAGGGTTGGTTAGCGAATTGTCAAGGGTTCGGCTTGGTTAACGACTTGACCGTGCAGGGTTGGTTAGCCCATTGTCAGGAGCGTGCGCGGTTGGTTCACGAAACTGCCTGTTCCGGGTTTCGAGAGCGTTGTCAGGCCCGGCCGGCCGGGTTAGCGGCTTGCCAGACCCAACTTAACGAAATTCATTGCAGCGCGGGTAATCGGCGGGAGTCGCTTGGTTAACGTTATGGCCGGGCCAGGCTGGTTAATCAATTGTCCAGGCCCGGTTGGTTACCCAATTGGCCAGGCCGGGGTGGATAACGAATTGGCCAGTCTCGGTTGGTTAACCAATTGCCCGGGCCGGGCCGGGTTGGTTAACGAATTGTCCGGGTCAGACTGGTTAACGAATTGGCATGTCCGAGTAGGTTAACGAATTGCCAGAGCCAGCTTGGTTAACGAATTGTCCGGCTGGGTTGGTGCACTCATTGCCAGGACAGGGTTGTTTAATGAATTGTCCGTTCCCAGTTGGTTCACGAATTGGCAAGGCCAGGGTGGTTAAGGAATTGTCCGGGCCAGGTTGGTTAACGAATTGCCCGTCCTGGCTGGTTAACGAATTGTCAGGGTCAGGTTGGTTACCGAATTGCCATGGCCGTGTAGGTTAACGAATTGCCAGAGCCAGCTTGGTTAACGAATTGTCCGGCCGCGTTGGTTAACGAATTGTCCGTTCCCAGTTGGTTCACGAATTGGCAAGGACAGGGTGGTTAACGAATTGTCCGGCCGGGCTGGTGCACTCATTGCCAGGACAGGGTTGGTTACCGAATTGTCCGTTCCCAGTTGGTTCACGAATTGGAAAACCAGGGTGGTTAAAGTATTGTCCGGGCCTGGTTGGTTAACGAATTGCCCGTCCTGGTTGGTTAACGAATTGTCCGGGTCAGGTTAGTTAACGAATTGCCAGGGTCTGGTTGGTTACCGAATTGTCCGGCCGGGTTGGTGCACTCATTGCCAGGACAGGGTTGGTTGACGAATTGCCCGTCCTGGTTGGTTAACGAATTGCCAGGGTCTGGTTGGTTACCGAATTGTCCGGCCGGGTTGGTGCACTCATTGCCAGGACAGGGTTGGTTGACGAATTGCCCGTCCTGGTTGGTTAACGAATTGCCAGGGTCTGGTTGGTTACCGAATTGTCCGGCCGGGTTGGTGCACTCATTGCCAGGACAGGGTTGGTTAACGAATTGTCAGGGTCAGGTTGGTTAACGAATTGCCATGGCCGGGTAGGTTAACGAATTGCCAGAGCCAGCTTGGTTAACGAATTGTCCGGCCGGGTTGGTGCACTCATTGCCAGGACAAGGTTGGTTAACGAATTGCCCGGTTCCGAATGGTTAACGTATTGCCCGGTCCCGTTCGGTTCACGAATTGCCCGCCCGCTGATTGTTAACTTTTCGCACCGGCGGGGGATGGCTTGGGTAACGAGCCTCCAAGATCTGTCGGTTAACCATTTGCCCGGTGGCAATTCGTTAACCAAGTCCGCTCCGGAAGTCTGGATGGGGGTCGGATTTGCCGGCCGAGGCCGACCCGGAGTTCCAGAGGCTCGGCCGCCGGGGTCAGATTCGGCCGCCCCTTTGACACATGCAATTTCTGTACGGGGGCATTGGCGGGGTTCCTGCAGATATATAGGGAGGCCGTTTTCACGAGTTGTTGAAGTATTCGGTAGATGGCACCGGCCTCCCCAATTGGTTAACCCGGGCCACGCGGCAGCTTTTCCGCACGATTCCGAAGATTGCCGGTATGGATTTTCGGACAAATACCCAATTGCGGAAGTCTGTCAGCGGGACCTATTCGCAGGCCCATGCCGGCCGAGGGGCGGCATTTTCCGTTTGACTACCGGTGCTCCGGCCGCCGAATGGAAACCTTGCCCGAATGAATTTCTGACAAAGTCCCGAGGCGGGAGCCAGTAAGGGGACGTATTCGGCGGGCCGTGCCGGCCGAGCGGCGGCATTTTCGGAGGGACAACCGCAGGTCCCGCCGTCGATCCGAGACCTTGGCTGAAGAGTCGAAAGTAATCTAAGTCCCGACTCGGAAGTCAGAATGAAGGCGA